>NC_090737.1:96999708-97002208 GCF_036898095.1 Palaemon carinicauda | reverse complement strand
ACGCAGGAAAGACCTCTCACAGAAGCATAAGTCCTCGAGGCCTCCGGTTCAGCCCGCTCAGCGGGGGGAAACGCGCTTCTTTGCAGGTAGCCTGACCGAACCAGCCCGGCTGGTGCGGTCATCGAGTAAGAAGGAACGGTTCCCGTTGTCGGGTCAGCCCACCGGGACCGTGACTTCCGCTTCCAGAGCCTTCGGGCAACCGAGGGCCCTCCCTGAGCCGGTGGTACCCACCTTGCAGCGAGATCCACCCTCTTACGGAGCTCCCTACGGTTACAGGTCGGTCCCCCTGGACCCAAGGGCAGGACGACCGGTCTGCCGAACCAGCAACCCGGCGCCCCCACTCCAGGCGGAGGCCTCGGCTGACGGAGGAGAAGCTCCCCCGTCGGAGGACTCCGCATACAGAAGAGTGGTGGGCCTCATCAGGAGGCACCATGGGATTACAGAACCCTCGGCGCCTAAGGGGGATTCCTGGAGATCAAGCCTCCTGAGAATTACCCACCACGCCACCCTTCCTAAGTCCTCCCTGGCCCTTCCTCTTGCCCCAGACCTAGTACTAGGGCAAGAGTACATAGTTAACTTGGTGGCCAGCAATGCGGAAGCCCCCAAGTCCCAGAGTGCCTCGAAACTGCTCCAGGACCTCAAAGCACAAGGGAAAGTATACATTCCAGAAGGGCGGCGCCCATGCCCCTGTAGAGTGGACCCGGCCTTGGACATCCTAGGACAAGGTGGCTCAGACGAAAGGGCCTCGTCAGCCCCGGTTTCCTTCTCTCCTATGGAAGCCGCCATGATGGAGGAGATGTCGCGGGACCTGGTTAACGTCTCCTCACGGCTGGACTGGTGGGCCTCCACTTTAGTAAACGTGCAAGCCTCCATCGACCCTGAAGATCCTGAGCAGCAGAACCTCCTGACGGACCTCCTCACCTCCGGGGGGAAAACTCTGAAGTTCCTATCGTACCAGGCGCTCGCCCTGACGGCCAACTGGGTGCTAAGGAAACGAGACACGGTACTAGCTAAGGTGTCGAGGAGGATCCCGGACAGAGAGGCCCGAGCTGTTCGTAGCCTACCCTTGTGGGGTGAGTCTCTGTTCCCATTAAAAGAGCTGGAAAACCTAATGGAGAAAGTGTCCAAGAAGAAAGAGGCCAACGTCCCCAGACAGGCGTCATCTAAAAGGCCGCCATACAGGAGGGCCGCCTCAGATAGCGCCGTGACTCCTCAGGCCGCCCCCAACACTTCGAGGAGGGACGCCCCTTCCTCCTCCTGGACAACAACTCCTCAGCCCTCCCGCAGAGGAGCACCAGCTTCTTCCAGCTCCTTCAGGTCGGGTTACTCCGCCTCTAAGAGAGGCAGATCAGGCCGCCCCTCTAGGAGAAGGTAGAGGGAGAGGCCCCCTACTCCCGCCCAAGCCTCGAGTTGGGGGATGCCTCAGACCGCATTGGCAAGCATGGAAAGCACAAGGAGCGGATCCTTGGACGGTGTCCGTCCTGAAGGAAGGCTACAGGCTCCCCTTCATAGCGGACCCACCCCCTCTTATTCCAGCCAGCCAGACAGAATGGTTGGCCCCCAGGGACCCGATGAAAAGGGCCACCCTTCAAGAGGAGATTTCCTCCATGTTGGAGAAAGGGGCCATGGAAGAGGTCCTTCTCCCAGGCCCAGGCTTCTACAGCCGCCTGTTCCTGGTAGAGAAAGCAACGGGGGGGGGGGGGGGGGGTGGAGACCCGTGATAGACCTGTCGGCCCTCAACAAGTTCGTCAAGAAGACGGACTTCAAGATGGACACCCCAAAATCCGTCCTGATGTCCTTGAGGGAGAAAGATTACATGATGACGGTCGACCTCAAGGACGCATACTTCCAGATCCCTGTCCACCCGTCGAGTCGGAAGTTCCTCCGGGTAAAATGGGGTTCCCAGATCCTGCAGTTCAAGACCCTTTGCTTCGGTCTGTCGACGGCCCCTTAAGTGTTCACGAGGGTCTTCGCGACAGTCTCAGTGTGGGCTCACGAACGGGGCATCCGTCTCATCAGATACCTAGACGACTGGTTGCTCCTTTCCAACTCAAAGGCCCTCTTGGAGGAGCAAGGGAGAAACCTCCTCCAGTTCTGCAGGAATCTGGGAATCGTAATCAATCTGGAAAAGTCGAACTTAACACCATCCAACAGAATGGGATACTTGGGGATGACGTTGGATACCGTGCAGGGGAAGGTTTTCCCCTCGGAAGACAGGATACGGAACCTCAAGCACATCATTCAGCCGTTCCTGTCAGAACATTCCAGGAGGGCGAGAGACTGGCAGAGACTGATAGGTCACCTGGTCTCATTGGAGAAACTGGTTCCCAAGGGAGGATGAGGCTCAGACCCATTCAATGGAACCTCAAGAGCCTCTGGTCCCAGACAGGCTCTCAGAAGGCGTTAATTCCAATCCTTCCAGACACGAGAACCTTCCTAGAAAGGTGGCACTGCCAGTCGAACTCCCTCAAGGGGATGCCCCTCGGGTCCAGTCCCCCCG
>NC_090737.1:96932208-96992208 GCF_036898095.1 Palaemon carinicauda | reverse complement strand
AGCCTCTCCTGAGGATGCTTTCCCTTCCAAAAGGCACATCCTATCTCCATATCATCGTTCGGCTGTTTGTCAACCAGCTGTTTGACCTACTGCAGCTCGTCTTTCTGCTAGCTCCAGTCTCACCGATCACTAGTTCAACGATTGCCGATCGTAAGCTCGCCAATCTCTGCTTGCCAGCTCGCTGATCACTGATTGCTAGCTCTCCGACCTCCAGTGGCCGATCGCCAGCTTGTCTTTCACTGATTGCTAATCGTCAGCTTGTTGATCGCTAGCTTGCCGATCGCTACATCACTGATTGCTAGCTCGTTTTCCTCCGGTTGTTGACCTCCAGTCTCGCCGATTACCAATCATTAGCTCGCCAATAGTCGATTGCCAACTCGCCAATCGCCGATCGCTAACTCACCGACCACAGATCGCTTGCTCACTGACCACAGAATGCTAGCGCGCCTCCCACCGATCGCTAGCGTGCTGATCGCCGATTACTAACTCGTCTTTCACCGATAGCTATTCGTCAGCCTGCTGATTGCTATCTCGCCGATCGCCAATTGCTAGCTTGTCTTTCTCCGATCGTCAATCTCCAGTCTCGCCGATCGCTGATCCCCAGCTCCCCATTAGTCAATCGTCAGTTTGTAGATCGCTAGCTCGCCGATCCCCAATAGTCGGCTATTGCTAGCTCACCAATCAATAGCTCACCAATTGCCGATTGATGTTCACCGATTGTTAGCGCAATGCTCTGATTGTCAACCTTACTCAAACCATCCATTTATCAATCGCCAGCACTCCGAGCTCTGATCACCAATCTCTGGCTCGCCGATCACCAACTACAGTAGTCGCTCATTGAACCATACTGCTGTTCCTCAGCTTATCTGATCATCCGCCAGCTCGCCTATTTTTTGGCGCTCCGATTGTTGGCATGCTGGTTGCCAACTCGTTGATCGTCAGCCTACCTTGCCAGCTCGCTAAAACAATCGCCAGTTCCCATGAGCGACTTGTCGACAGGTGACTACTCGCGAGCACTCTTCAACTGCACAGTGGCCACAATAACCCGCCCTTGACCATTATCAACGTTTGCCAGAACCTCCACGGGTCAAAGACCCCAGCGTCAGTGAGCTGAGAAAGGTCGCCAGACCTTTTCTCAAAAAGAGATAAACTCCCAGCCCAGAAGTGGCTATGGGTATCATCCCTGGCCCGCCTAGTTTACAACGGCTGCTTCAGGATTCGATCTCTCTAGTGATGGCTTGAGTCCGATTAGAATCAGGCCTTCAATTCCCCGGACATTCTGATTCCCATGGGACCAGATGAACGGACAGGCCTCAAATTGTGGGTGTCAGACGAGAATCTGCGAAGCGGTGTAGATATTCTCGTCCTCCCCCCGGACTTGATGTTGTGCTTAGACACATCAAAAGAAGGGGGAGGGGGGGAGGACTAACGTGCTGCACCACATGACCTCAGGCCTCTGGCCAGAGTCCGAAAAGTACCATCACATAAATATCTTGGAGATGAAGGCCCTCTAAGTGGTCCCTCGACAGTCCCATCAGTTCCTGGCGGGCCACTCAGTGGTGGTGATGAGCGACAACACCACAGTAGTGGCTCACACTAACAAGCAAGGAGACACTTGTTCGCAGCCCCTATCCCATCTAGGAGTAGAAATACTGAGATGGGCCGAAGTCTGCTCGGCACTGCTATCATCTCGCTTCATTCCAGGCAAGAGGAATGTGCTCGCAGACAATCTGAGCAGAGCATCTCAGATAATGTGTACCGAATGGTCTTTGGATCACCTAGTAGCCTACAAAGTCCTGAATTTGTGTGGTTCTCCAACCATGGATCTGTTCGCAACGCCCCTGTACTTCAGGCTCCTGCTGTTCCCCAGTCCAAGACCCCAAGGCTCTCTGGCAAAATGCATTCCCACAACGGTGTGGACGACAACAACGTTTATTCCTTTCCCCCCGTTCTGTCTGATGAAAAGGGTATTCAACAAGGCCAGAACATCAGTCAACCTCTAAAGGACTATCATAGCTCCGCTATGGTATCATGCGAAATGGTTTCCAGACCTTCTGCAGCTCCTGACAGAGCCTCCAAGAGAACTCCCTCCACGACACGATCTAATTTGACAACCTGACATCGACATATACCTCAAAGCTGTAGCTTCGCTACAACTGCACGCCTGTAGACTACCCAGCACCTCCTCATTCAAGGAGGATTTTCGCAACAAGTTGCAAAGAGGATGTCTCAATATATGCGGAAATCCTCAGCAGCAGTCTACCAGGCTAAGTAGAATGTCTTCTGGGGTTGGTATCATGGAAAGGGTCTCTCTCCAATTGATGCCACTTCCAGTAGTAGTGGAATTCCTCGAGTTTTGTGGGAGGAAAGATTCCTTTCCGTTTCGGCAGTGAAAGGCGATCACTCAGCCTTGAGCCTTGCCTTCAAACTGAAAGGAAGGGACATCTCATCGCTAGATCTTTCCTTACTCATATTATTATTATTATTATTATTATTATTATTATTATTATTATTATTATTATTATTATTATTAATTGCTAAGCTACAACCCTAGTTGGAAAAGCAGAATGCTCTAAGCCCAGGGGCCCCAAGAGGGAAAATAGCCCAGTGAGGAAAGGAAACAAGGAAAATTAAAATATTTTGTGGACAGTAACAACATTGAAATAGATAATTCCTATACAAACTATAAAATCTTTAACAAAACAAGGGGAAGAGAAATTAGATAGAATAGTGTGCCCGAGTGTACCCTCATGCCTTTGAATAGGTGTGGGCTTCCTTAGGACTTCCTGGTCCACCCTCCAAGGACTCTTGCTGCAGCTAGTAGGGCTAGTGTGTAGCCTTCGATGACTTCGGAGGTGGATTCTCTGTCGTGTGTCGACGTAGTGGTGTTGGAGGCATCGTCTGCTGCTGCCAATGCTCTTGCCCCTTCGAACTCTTCAGCGGTTGCTGCCGACTGCGCTCCCCCGTTCCTGATCATCTTTCGAGGGGGAAGCAAAGTCCTTTGTCTGTCTCTCCCACGAGTTTTTCTCCTCCTCGGTGGAGTTTTCTCACAGGGATTCCTCTGTGGAGGACAGCTGCTTCCAAAGGTCAGCTTGCTGATCTACCGGCAGAGGGCGTCCACGATCTAGCAGAGCTCGCCCTCCGCTTCGCCTTAGAGGTGTCCCTTCATCGTCGGGGGGCCCATGTGGTACACCATACAACCTCAGGCCTCTGGTCAGAGTCTGAAGAATGCCTCCACGTAAATCGCCTAGAGATGAAGGCTGTCTTCCTGGCCCTTCAACAGTTCCACCAGTTCTTGGCAGGCCACTCAGCGGTGGCGATGAGCGACAACGCCATAGTAATGGCTTACATCAACAAACAAGGAGGTCCTTTTTTGCAGGCACTATCCCATCTAGCAGTAGAGATACTGAGATGGGCCGAGATTCACTCGATATCACCACTATCGGCACGCTTCATTCAAGGCAAGAGGAATGTGCTCACCGACAACCTAAGCAGAGCATCTCAGATAATGAGTACCGATTAGTCTTTAGAATATCTAGTAGCCAACAAAGTCCTGATTTTGTGGGGTTCTCCAACGATGGATCTATTCACAACGGCCCTAAACTTCAGTCTCCCTTTGTGCTGCTCCCCAATCTCAGATCCCAAGGCTCTTTGGCAAGATGCATTCCAACAACAGTAGGACATCATTGACGTCTACGCTTTTTCCCTGTGTTCCCCCTTTGTTTTGTGTACAAGGGTCATTCCATCTATTAGACGGTCAGAGTTTGGTGGTCTCATTTCTGCAGGTAATGCCTTTTTTTTCTAACTCTATTGAGAGCACAGGTATATCATCCTCAGTCGCCAAAAGCCATGAAACTGGTCACAGTGTGTGCTGAAGGACCTCTCGCATGTTAGGTTCCCGCTTCTAAGCCGTCAATAGCATGTTTCCAAGCAAGTTGGTGGTAGTTCAGAGAATTTTTTTTTTTTGCCTGTCTTTGACTTGATTTGCATAGTTTTCAGCTTCAACTTTAGAATGGGGACATTAAATTTCTGCTGTTACATTAGGTTCCAAATAGTGTGCTTTAAATGACATGTAAGCTGATTCGCTATGTTCTTTTACTGACTTTAAATCTTTGGCAACAGATTCAGGAGCAACAGTAGCATGGCTGATGTTTATCAGGTCTTTGGTCTCTTCTAATGGGTTCACCAAATCATCAGTCAGGTTTACAATTCCAGAAACAGCTCTCGTCCTTCGATGTCGGACCGCTGCAACTAGGCATGCTGTAGATATGACTGGTTCAAGTGACACATATCTCTCTAAAGCTTGATGTTACTGCATTGCTATTCTGCTGTGAAATAGTATCATGTTACAGCACTAGTGTTCAAACTAAAGTGACAAGTTCCTCCTTGGGTTTTGGTGTCTTTGTATTCTGTGAACCTATCTGAATGGAAAACTGGCCCTGTTCTAATACTTGATGGTTGTGTGGATGACTCTTTGGTAGATGAGGCATTTCAGCATAGTAAGCTGGAATATAACGTGCACAGTTTGTTTCCTTATACTCAAAACACAGGGGAATGCATTCCCAAATGCATGCCAAGTGTAACAGACAATTTCATTCCCTGGAAGCTCAGATGAGACCCAAAAGCTCAACTACTATATTGAGATAGCTCAGCCAGTATTCAGATAATGGACTGTGTTTGGGTACAAGTCTATCCAGAAAAGATGGGAAGTGATGTAGCAAAATTAGGGCCTGCTCATTCTGCAGTTTCTTCATAGGTTTGCTGAAATATATCATGATCTAGATCATGTATCACTTATAGTCCAGTTTCCAACGATATTTTCATTTCTGGGTGATTTTCTTCTATCCAAAGCATAAACCTTTTTCATGCCAACCACATAAAGATTTGTACATAAATTCATGGCACTTGACACCTCTGTTATAGTGTCTTCCCTCCAGTACATTGGCAATGGAACCTTCAGTAATGACCCATGCTTCAATGAAAATGCTTCTAAAGCCACCTTTTTGGAAGTATTTGCCAATAATTGACAAGAAATTTCGGATCATGTGAAAGGCTCCCTTTCTCAAGATGTCTTACTGGTATCAATTTGGATTTTTCCAAGCAATCTCTACAATTTTTGTGTACAGAGCCAGATCACATACAACCACTATTTCCTTAGATTTAAGTGGATCTCGGATTTGAGTTTGGTTCTGGATCTCATTCACAGTTGACTTGTCTGTTGCAGGTGTGTTTATGGTTGGAAGGTAGCCAATAGCATTCTGAGATGTACAGTTCTCTTCTCTCATTATTATTATTATTATTACTAGTTAAGCTACAACCCCAGTTGAAAAAGCAAGATGCTAGAAGCCCAAGGGCTCCAACATGGAAAAATAGCCCAGTGAGAAAAGGAAATAAGCAAATAAATAAAAGCTATGAGAAAAAAAACAATTCATCATCATCATCATCTCCTCCCACGCCTGTTGACGAAGGGCCTCGGTTAAGATTTCGCCAATCACAAATTTAGCATAAATTTAGCATAAGCTTTCAAGTCAATATTTCTCCATTCATCATCTACTTCACATTTCAGTCCTCAGCCATATAGGACTGGGTCTTCCAACTCTTCTAGTCCCTTGTGAAGCCCAGCTGAAAGTTTGGTGAACTAATCTCTCTTGGGGAGTGCAAAGAGCATGACTAAACCATCTCCATCTACCCCTCACCATGATCTCATCCACATATGACACTCGAGTAATCTCTCTTATAGTTTCATTTCTAATAATGCCCTGCCATTTAGCTCCCATTATTCTTCTGTGGGCTTTGTTCTCAAATCTACAAAATATGTTGATAGTGTTCCATTATCATACCACGTCTCATGTCCATACAGTAACACCGATCTCACTAAACTGATATATAGCCTGATTTTTATATGTACTTTCATGTGATTTGATTGCCAAATTTTACTTAACGTAGCCATTGTATGATTTGCTCTTTTTCAATATTTCATTAAACCAGAATTCTGAAGATCCTATATTAGAGATCATACCACATATACTTGTGTAATATTCGACTTCGTGTAATGTTCGACCCCCCTATTTTGCCTTGAAAATCACGAATTCATCATATACCTCGTGTAATGTTCGAGTCTTGACTTTGGCGAGTAGGCTATAGGTTATGCCTCAATGGTCTTTTATCTCCAGCATACCATAATTACCAACAAAGTAGGGGTTATGCCTAAGTGCGACAAGTAAATGTATAAAACAAATTGGAACAACACCTAAATACTAACATCTGTTATTCTGTTTACAATAACAATTGAGTATTCAGCGTATATTTTCTAGCGAACACTTTAGTTGCGAACAGCCGATTATCATCACCGCCTAATAGCTTTCAAAAACAAGCAAACACTAAAAGTAGCAAACAAAATTAGTTCACCGTTTTGCATAATAAATTACCATTACCGGTAATTACAGGTAATTACGGTAATTATAATTACCCATTATGCAAATAATTTTTTTTCCTCACAATATATATGAATAAGAATTTACTCATAACTCATCAAGATGTCTACCAAGAAATATAGAAAATTTACTGCAAAATTTAAGCTTCAAGTTATTGCAGCCGCTGAAACTACAAATAACGTTCAAGCCGCAAAAATGTTTGGAGTTAACGAAACTAACGTTCGAACTTGGAGAAAAAATTGTGGATTCAATTAAGAAAATTTTTTTGGGTTTATAATTAATTTCAATTAATGTACCATACCAAGTAAAATAAAATGAGCCTAATTTATTCATTAACCATAACACGTTATAACATACGCAACTCAACTGTTTGCTAGCTTCATACCTGCTGCGTTATGGTAAAGTCATTACTCGTAGCGGGAAAAACTATTTATGATGGTTTAGGAAATAAAATCCATGTTAATAATATGCTTGGTGTTAAATGAACATGGTTAGTACTGTATGTATAAGCCTAGCCTATGTTTACCTACCGGTAGGTAGCCTTATATACATGTAAGCATAGCCTACGATTACCTACCGGTAGGTAGCATAGCCTAGGGTAATGTTCGTTTAGGCCTAGCTTACGTTTACCTACCGGTAGGCCAGAAATTTATACTTTTTTAAATATATATCTCGTGTAATGTTCGACCCTTACTTTTTGAACTGAAAAATAGGCCTTAAAAAATCGAACATTACATGAGTATATTTAAATGATTCCACGTCTTTAATCCTTTCTCCTTCCAATGGTATTTCATCTTCATTGCAAATTCCGTTCTCATCATCTCTGTCTTTCTTCTATTTATCTTGAGCACAGCATCATGTGGTATTTCATGAACTACGGTAAGTAGGCTTTGCAAGTCCTGTGGTGTTTTGCTAATAAGGACAGCATCATCAGCATACTTTAAGTCCACTAATATCCTGTTACAAATCCAGTCCAATCCTTCTCCACTATCCCCATCTGTTCTATGTATTACA
Organism: Palaemon carinicauda; assembly: GCF_036898095.1. NCBI lineage: Eukaryota > Metazoa > Arthropoda > Malacostraca > Decapoda > Palaemonidae > Palaemon > Palaemon carinicauda. The sequence goes on along the minus strand of NC_090737.1, from coordinate 96,984,760 downwards.
AAATCCATGAGAAGGATAGACAACATAGGTGACAACATACTCCCTTGGAATACTGTACTCCAATGTTCACTGGAAATTTATTTGATAAGCCTCCACTAACATTGACTTTATACTTGCTATGCTCATGAACAGACTTAATCAAATTTACATATGGAAAAGGAACTTCATAATAATGTGGGACTCTACAAAAAATTGGCTGGTGCACACTATCAAATGTTTTTTCATAGTCCAAAAATGCCATCAAGTAGATATCTATGAGATGTATCCTTAGGAAACTTTTTTTATGAAGAGTATTGAAATAAGTTGAGTTCTGATAATGCTTATTTTCTCAGTCTTTTGACACTGCCACTTTTAAGATGACATATTCTATGTATTCTTACTTCATTTTTATGGGAGTGAATAAATTCTTCAACTCAAGTAGGAAGCAAATTTCATTCAAATTCCCATTTATTTTTAGACCTTTCTCGAATCCACTACAGTATTGATATAAAGGAATTGTTTGAATATCTGTACAGGTTTTTTGAGTTGGTTGACCGTAGAAATGCAGTTTGTTTTGAAGTTAGAAGTTTAATTGAAATTTCATCTTCTGAAGACTGTATAGTGGGGGCTATTTTGACTCTTAAAGTAGAAAAATTTGATGGTGACCTGGATCATGACCTTATTCTATGTTACCTAAATTGTTTTGACTAAACTATTTCAGATGAGTCTCAAAAGCCTGTGGCAGCTTTTGTGAATTCTTTAGCAAGCATAGGAACAATTGTGTTCTTTAATGGTTGGTACAATATCCAATGCACAGGTACACTTTTTAGTTACTCCCCATATTATGCCAAATATAGATTAAGTGGTAATATTAGTAGCCTTCAGAATGTTAATTAAGTGATGCTCTGAGGTATATTTCTCATAAACCCTCATTTTCTTCCTACTTTTCAGTATGTACTTCTTAAGATTTTTCTTTGGTACATTCAAGGGAATCTTTTCTGTAACAGTGATATGATTTTGAGTTTCTAGTCTGGCAAGAGGTCCAGCCAGTATGGCTATAGGACTTTCGTCTTATAGGAGAACGTTATGATGACTCTTTGTTAGAGATCCCAGTTGGAGGAATCTTCTTCAGATTTATTTTAATTCTTGTATGCACCAACTCTTTTGATTTGAAGTTTTTTATAACTGAATTTAGCATTTGAATTTTGTATTTTGTGGAAAGGCCTTTTTTTATTACTTCATAAAGTAGCATACAGGTATCATATTAGAAATTATAGTTTGAATTATAATGTACAATGTACTACAGTACTGTATTGTATTTAGAATGTTTGGTAATTCTTTTTTTTTTCAGATGGTATCACATGGCCCTGCAAGTTTATCCACGTAATGGGAGACCCTTCAATCAGCTTGCTATCATAGCTGCTAATCAAGTAAGATTTTATAGAAAGAATAGAAATGATATATTTAGGATATAATCATACAATGGTGTGATAATTGTGACGGTCGGTAATTTCACTTACAGAGAAATCTTGGTGTAGATTCTCAAATCGAAACAATCCTCATAATGCGTTGTAAGGGAAGAATTAGGGAAAATAGTAAGTGCATTACCCGATATACTTTCTTGCCAAAGATTCAGCCTTTTAATTTTTTTATTAGACTACCCTAGTTTTAATTATTAAAGTCATACAGCTACCTTTTTTTCCAGCAGGTGCTAGAACCCTATGTTTCTCATCTACCTGTATTTGTCTTTTTTTGACTTAGCTAATGCTATGTAAGGTAATTTAATTTAAAGTTCAAAGTGTCTTGATACATACATATACCAAAGGCACTTCCCCCAATTTTGGGGGGTAGCCGACATCAACAAGAAACAAAACAAAAAAGGGGACCTCTACTCTCTACGTTCCTCCAGCCTAACCAGGGACTCAGCCGAGTTCAGCTGGTACTGCTAGGGTGCCACAGCCCAACCTCCCACATTTCCACCACAGATGAAGCTTCATACTGCTGAGTCCCCTACTGCTGCTACCTCCGCGGTCATCTAAGGCACCGGAGGAAGCAGCAGGGCCTACCGGAACTGCGTCACAATCGCTCGCCATTCATTCCTATTTCTAGCACGCTCTCTTGCCTCTCTCACATCTATCTCCTATCACCCAGAGCTTTCTTCACACCATCCATCCACCCAAACCTTGGCCTTCCTCTTGTACTTCTCCCATCAACTCTTGCATTCATCACCTTCTTTAGCAGACAGCCATTTTCCATTTTCTCAACATGGCCAAACCACCTCAACACATTCATATCCACTCTAGCCGCTAACTCATTTTTTACACCCGTTCTCACCCTCACCACTTCGTTCCTAACCCTATCAACTCGAGATACACCAGCCATACTCCTCAGACACTTCATCTCAAACACATTCAATTTCTGTCTCTCCATCACTTTCATTCCCCACAACTCCGATCCATACATCACAGTTGGTACAATCACTTTCTCATATAGAACTCTCTTTACATTCATGCCCAACCCTCTATTTTTTTACTACTCCCTTAACTGCCCCCAACACTTTGCAACCTTCATTGACTCTCTGACGTACATCTGCTTCCACTCCACCATTTGCTGCAACAACAGACCCCAAGTACTTAAACTGATCCACCTCCTCAAGTAACTCTCCATTCAACATGACATTCAACCTTGCACCACCTTCCCTTCTCGCACATCTCATAACCTTACTCTTACCCACATTAACTCTCAACTTCCTTCTCTCACATACCCTTCCAAATTCTGTCACTAGTCGGTCAAGCTTCTCTTCTGTGTCTGCTACCAGTACAGTATCATCCGCAAACAACAACTGATTTACCTCCCATTCATGATCATTCTCGCCTACCAGTTTTAATCCTCGTCCAAGCACTTGAGCATTCACCTCTCTCACCACTCCATCAACATACAAGTTAAACAACCACGGCGACATCACACATCCCTGTCTCAGCCCCACTCTCACCGGAAACCAATCGCTCACTTCATTTCCTATTCTAACACATGCTTTACTACCTTTGTAGAAACTTTTCACTGCTTGCAACAACCTTCCACCAACTCCATATAACCTCATCACATTCCTCATTGCTTCCCTATCAACTCTATCATATGCTTTCTCCAGATCCATAAACGCAACATACACCTCCTTACCTTTTGCTAAATATTTCTTGCATATCTGCCTAACTGTAAAAATCTGATTTTGATAGGTTTGCTAAAGGTAATCATCTGTTCCCTAGTTTACAATTTAGCTTTCGTAAAGGCCTTTAAGCATGTGATACCCTTCTTACAATATCCAATGCTGTACAGAAATCCCTTGACTGTGGTCAGGAAGTTTGTATGATTGACCTTGATTTTAGAGCTGCCTTTGACTGTGTTAATCATGAGGCCCTTGTTTTCAAACTCAAACAGTTTGGAGTGGGTGGGTCGTTTCTTAGCATCATTATTGAACTTTTAAGTAATAGATCATAAGAGTTGTTGTTGATGAGCACCGTAGTGAGTTTAGGAATGTGATATCTGGTGTTCCACAGGGTAGTGTTCTTGGTCTATTACTATTCATACTATATACACATGACATGTGGTTTGGCCTAGAAAACAAGCTTGTTGCATATGCAGATGATAATACTCTTTTTACATCATTTCCTTCTCTTGAATGCGGATCTGAGGTTGCTGATTCTGTGAATAGAAATCTAGCTAAAATTAGTGCATGGTGTAAATTATGGGGCATGAAGTTGAATTTTAAGAAAATCAAAGTACGATTGTAAACAACGACAGTGGATCCTCAACACCCGGATCTCAGCATTGATGATGTTTCTTTAACTCTATATATGACTTTTAAAATTTTAGGTGACATTCTCGATAGCAAATATACTTTTGAGAAACACATTAGGTCTGCCTCTTCTTTTATTGCACCAAAAATTGGCTTATTGAGAAAGTCTTTTAAGATTTTTGGTGGTCAATCTATAATAAAGGAGTGTTTTAATTCTTTCATTTTACCTTGTTTTGAGTATTGTTCTCCTGTCTGTACTTCAGCTGCTGATTCTCATTTTAAATTGTTGGACAGTAACTTATGGTCTATTAAATTTCTTATTCCTAATCTAGATATTAATATCTGGCAGCATCGTTCAATTAGCTAGTTATATACAGTATGTTGTGTAAGATTTTTCATAATTCTGACCATCCTTTACATTCAGATATTCCTGGACAGTTCTGTCCTATCCGCAATACTAGGTATGCAGTTGATTCTAATAGTCAGGCTTTCTCCATCATGAGGCTCAATACTACACAGTACCTGTATTCTAGAAGTTTTCTTCGTCTTCTCTTGATCTCTTGTTTCATATTCAAATAAAAATATAATTTTTGTGAGATTTGTATATTATGACTTTATAGCACAGTATAGTATGCAGTACATATATCAGCTTTGCAATCAAATATGCTGTTTTACTTTTGGTTTGGCAAGGAAGGCTTATAACTTAAATTCAAATCTATATAAGATAAGCATTGTTTTAAAGGCCTTATTGATTATGCGTGCAGTCTTAGGAAACATATATACTAACTTTGGAAATATTATCCAAGGAAGGTAGGGATCTATAATATATTTCACATTACTGTTCTTGACATTCCATGTATTTGTATTTTTTTATACATATAAAAATCCAAGCTGTCTTTAATAGGTTTGAAGTTTTCAGCAAGTACATACATTTTTTTTGCAAGAAAATTACAATTTTCAGAATTGTAAGAAATGGTTTTTGTTGGTGTTAGAAGAGCTTAGCCTTATAGATGTTTGATTGAGTATAGGTTTTGTATGTCAAGATTTTTCTGTTATAATTGACTAGAATTTTGCTATTAGAGATGAACTGATTGTAAGCATCTTGTTCGTTTAAGCAGACCTTAAAGTTCAGATAGAAAGAAACTAATATACAGTGCTTACTGCAATTTGCATTACAGTGTTATTTTTTTGGCCAGCTAACATCAGTGAGATGAATACAGTACAGTTTGAAAAAAATAATCAAAGAAGACTCTTCTCTGTATGCTGGGGACCTATGATTGTTATTCTTGTAGTGCCTGTATTGTATTTTATTAATTTTTAATAAATTTTGTTTTGACAGTTGGAGAGAGCCTTATTTGATGAGGGGATATATAGAAGTATCATTTTACACTTTGTTGATATCTGTTGATTGTTTTCTTCATTAGAATTATAAACAATATGAATATGAGTTATAGTGGCATAATTCATTACATTACAGAACTATGTTAGTAGATAACCCTGTTAAGTAATAATCTATTGATGTTTAGAATTTGGAAATGAAGTTTACCAGTGAAGTCTCCTGATGAATTAGTTTACCAAAACCCATTAGAGTATAGCAAATAGGTGCTGTACATGTGACATTATATATCATCTGTTTGAGAGACCAGAAATATAAGGAAAATTTGTTTATATATCGAGTATAATGGTACTTATCCTCATTAATGTTTCCTTTTTCAGAAACGACCATTAGATGTTGTATACTATTACATTCGTTCTCTAACAGCTTCAAATCCATTTGTGTCTGCCCGTGACTCGTTGGTGTCAATGTTTGATGACATCAGGAAAAAGGTAAGCATTTTAAAGTACCTCCACTGTGTCATTTTTTAGATGTTTTTAGGGTGATAATAGTGTATTTTGAAGACATAATTGCTGTAAATGCTTATATACACATTCAAGAAAACATGTTCCTGATGGGTGTAATGATTTATGTTGTGAAATTTTGTGGTTTTTTTTCTTAAGATTTATTTTACTCGTTTCTTGATTATTTTTGAATTGGTGTCTAATGAATTTTGATAGTAGTTTTTTTCATATGATAGATGATTGAGCAACTGGATATCTGTAACTTTTAAGAATTTATGCCTGAAAACTTTAAATCATTCATTCATTCATTCTATCTATTCAAAGTCAGTGTATTATTTTAATTAATTTATAGTGATTTTGACTTTTGTACGTCATATAAAATATACTGTATGTTTTTTACACCACTGGACTGTATACAGTATTACCTTGAGGGTCTCCAGTGCAGTATAGAATATAGATATACTAAGATAAAAATATAATTTTTAAGGAACTGGAAAAACTTTAGATGTTTTTCATTATTTTATTTATATCCTGCAGAAAAGAAGCATTTTTAAATCCTTTTTCAGTTTTATTTAAGAGTTTTAATTTTAATGTTTTCCCATGGTAGAAATTTTTAGCAACAATTTTCCTTGTATATTTTTAACATGGTTCGTTGTATTGCATTGGATAACGGGACTTCTTTGTAGATACATAAAATAAACTCTGTAATGAGATAATCATGATGCTAAATATATAAATAATTTCCAAGTAGAAATGGTTGTCAATTGAAACAGTTTTAACACCCTCCCAAGTAGAAGTGTTTAGAGACTTAGGAGAGGAAGGTCAACATTCTACATAATCCTCTGCTCTGAGGATGACAATCATTTTATGCATGTCTCCTGTCATGGGAAGTTTGTATTTGAGCTAGGTTTTTTTATCACTCTCCTAGCAAAAATAATTTTCATATGGTAATAGCATTCTTGAATTGAAGTTTTTTTTTTCCTCAAGGGTCCTTTAAGGAAGCCATATTTCCATGAATTATAGTATCTCCTATATGCTGAGACTTACTTATAATCTATCGTGTCATGTTTTCTTTAATTGTTAAAGGGACATGAGACTCCTCAGACCAGTTTCAGGGAGAATGTAAGTCATTTGATTATTCCAGAAAAAATAAGCTCCTGACTAATTCAGTAAAACTAGGCTTTCAGACTATCTCAAAACTGTCACTTATTTGGTCCTTTCAAGTACTGGTCTCTAATATTTCTTAGGCTTCTCAGTGTGGGCTTTAGGGGTGAACTACCTCATCTACTCACTATTTTTCGTAAGTTTAATTTAATTTTAATCATATGCAACCAATGAGACCCAACACACAGTCTTTCATTTCTATGTACTATACAACATAGGAATATTTTTGACAAATTTTGACTTGTTTAGTAGTATCAAGTAGTGTGAGGTGTATTATTTGATCCATGAGGATGCTTGCAGACAAAACTATTTAAAGAAGCCTGGTCTTTTTACTTTCACTTCAGTCTATGTGAATTTTCTTATTTCCTCTTTCCCCTTCTTTTGGTTTAGTTAGGCTGGGAAGGCTTTTAGGTTGTTTGCTAAAGTTCATTTCTGTAAAATAAAAAAGTTAATTGTCTAGGATGTGTTTGATTTTCATATTTTTGCTTTCTAGTTCTAGCCTAGGTAATGTATGTAAAGACATGTTGTGCCTAATCAAGATGTGCTACTCACCATAATCGAGTCACATATATATATATAAATATATATTTGTTCTGTAACCGAAATACAAACCACGCTATTTACATAGGGTTTATTTTTCGGCGTGGCTGAAATGACGAGCCATTAAGTTTTTAACGAGGGTTAACTACCCCCCACTAGTTAGCAGGGGGTAGGGAAGGGGTAGCTTGCTACCCCTCCCCCCACACACCTATGAGTTGTCCCACTTCACTTTTTGGCTCAGACGAAGACAGACGTTGCTGTTTTTCGTCCTCGTTAATGACAGCCTTAATTTTCTTTTTGTCTTTTTCTAGTGCTGTGTGCTTGGAAGTTGGCCTCGATCTTTGTCATCGTTATGCGCAAGTGCCCTGGACTCGCTGGCCGCCCTTGTGGGACCTTCATGTCAGCGGAGGACACCGATCCTCACACCCTTTGCCCGCAGTGCCGAGGCCGACGGTGTGATAGAGAGAATATGTGTGGTGAGTGCAGGAAGTGGTCTGCCTCCCAGTGGGAGAAGTTCGGCCGCCGGCGTAAGAAGAATTCTAAGAGAGACCGTTCTCCTTCAGGGGTAACCTTGAAGAAGGAGGGCTCCAAGGACTCCTCTTCCGCTGCCCGAATCTCCCCCGAAGCTCCCACTCGAGCGGTCTCTCCTGAGAGGCTGCCGAGTGGTAGCGCAGGCCCTAGTGGTGTTTCCCGACCTCGGGGTGCGGAAGAGGGCGTTGCCTCTCTTAGCGTGGCAGCTCCCTCTTCTCCTCCAGGGGAGGATGATTTGGATTTTGAGGAATTTGACCAGACTGTTGCTAATAATGATTTGTTTCAGCCTTGGGCTTCCATGGGGCTTAAGGGCACGCCCTCCAAGGAAGCCCTTTTTGACCTGATCCAGTTGGGGGCTGCGGTCAAACAGTCGCCGGTAATACTGGAGGTATTCCTTTCTGATTTTGTCGACACTGTTTTGGCCGAGCCTTCCGACGGGTCTGGTCAAACCCTTGATGATGCTCCTGTTCCTTACGTTGCTGACGGCCCTCCTCCTCCCTCCGAAGATCCTCCGAGGGGGGAGGTGGGTCCACAGTCTCTCCTGCGGGTGGGTCTCCCCCTCGGGGGAGCGCGCTGACAGAGACTCCTCTTCGGAGGACTGATGACCCGGACGCCCTTTCTCGTGGTCGTATTCGACGTAAGGCCTGTAGGCCTCTTCAGAGCAGAGGGCTTCCTTCTCCCTATAAAGGAGTTAGGAGGCGCCTCTTTGGGTCGTCCTCTCCTGATCCTCCCCCTAAGGAAGAGCCTCCCCGTCAGGAGCAGCCCGTCACAGCAGCGCCCCTTAACCTCTCCGCGGATCATTCGCGACCCCCTACGCCAGCCAGACCTTCCGACCTGCCTTCTCCGTTCCTGGCCGCAGATGCAGTTTGGGTGCCTTCTCATCCTGTTATCCAACAGGCACCGATCCCTTCGGGGTTAAGGGACTATACTCACGGTGTGGGTAAGTCCCTTGCGCGTCAGGGTTCCCCTGCGCGCCCACCTGTGCGTTCGCGTGCAGTAGCGCTCAAGCGCTCCCCAGAGTCAAAGTCTTTGGACTTAACTCGCCAGCGCTCTCCTGTTCAGCACCGATCACCTGCTCGCCAGCGCTCCCCTGCGCGGCAGCGATCACCTGCTCGCCAGCTCTCTCCTTCTTGCAGGTCTCCTGCGAAGCAGCGCCCTCGTGTTCCTGATGTGCGCGTTGCGCGCCCTCGTTCTCCTGAGCGCCATCGTCCTCCTGTGCGCAGCCGCGCTATTGATCAACCTGTGCCTGTTGTGCGCCAACGTTCATCATCTCGTCCACGATTGCCTGATCTGGACTTTGGCAAGGGTACTAACCCGTCGCCTCGCCTTCGCGCCCTTCTGCTCCGGCGCAACAGCGGGCTAAAGCTCCTGTTCGCAAGCGTTCGCCTGCGCGTTCTTCCACCTCTTCAGATGTGCGCGGAAACCTTACTGCGCGCCAACGTTCTCCTGCGCGTTCACGCCCTCGCCCTTCCCAGCCTGATCGCCTCAGGCCTCCGACTCGCCCGCGCGATAAATCGCCTGCGCGCAGTCGTTCGCTTGTTTGTAGTTCGCGCCTTCGTTCTCCTGAACGCACTCGACATCGCTCGCCATCGCGCCAGCGTTCTCTGACGCGCCAGCGCTCCCTGCCTGGCAAACGCTCGCCAAGTCGCTCGCGACTTCTTTCGCGTTCTCCTACGCGCCACCATCAATCGCCTAGTGCTCAGCGCACACCATCACCCGTGCGGTCTCGGGCTCCTTCACGTGCGCGCCAATGCGCCAATGCGCCAATGCGCCAACGCGATCGCGCCATCGTGTCCTTTCGCCTACGCGCCCGCGCGCCGTCTTGCCCGCGCGCTTACGCGCCCCCTCGCCCGCGCGCTTACGCGCCCCCTCGCCCGCAAGCGTACGCACCCACCCGCATTCTTCCACATGCGGCAATGCGCCCGCGCTTTGGAAATCGCCCGCGCGCGATTCCTTGAATGCTTTTTCGCGTGAAGACCGTCGCGATTCCCTTTCCCGCAGGGAACATCAGCGCGGCCAACTGACAGGGACACGGACTTCCCTCTGGATCGCTTCCGCGCAAGCGTATGTTTTCTCACCAGGACCAGGACCAGGAAGGATCTATGGAGAGGTCCATGCAACACTCTCTTTCCTCTTCTTTTCAGGCAGGCCCCGTGGTGTCCACTCCGAAGGGTCAGGGAATCCCCTTCCCTCCAGCGGGAATAACTGACACTGCGTCAGTTACTCGCCAGCCTTGGTTCCGTCACATTATGAATGCAGTGGTCCAGGCTGTGAAGCCCGCCCTCGTTGATATGGGACGGCAGGCTATCCCCCGCTGAAGAGAAGGAGAGGAGTGGACTTCGTGGTGACTTCTCCTCGGGTGAAGTTGGCTCCCAAGAGGTCGGTTAGGAGGACTCCTACGCCTTCTCCTACGCGTGCTGTTTCTCCTTCTCCTGTGGACGTGTTATCTCCTTCCTCAGGAGAGTCCAGCGAGGCAGGGTTATCTCCCACGGCACCATTGGGAGGAACCCCTCCTCTTCGGAGAGAAGCTGCTCGCGAGGATGCCCCCTTCCGGACCTCTTTGCTGGAGTCCTGTATTCCTCCTAGGAGGGAGCCCAAGGACTCCAAGACGATTCCTAAATCGTCATCCAGGATACGTCCAGAGCCAACTAAACCCCAGGAGGACGTCCACGTTTCTCCCCAAGATGAGCCTTTGGGGACCGGAGACTTAGCTGCCAGTCCGCAAGGAGGAGACCAGTTCGAGTCGGAACACGCTTTCTGGCAGGTCCTAAGCTTGATGAGGCAGCTCAATAAGTTTAAGGACCCGTAGACTGCCCCTTGTCAGGGCAAGGACACGGTGCTAGACGAAGTTTATGGCACTCAGAAGCCCCCTAAGTCCAGCGCAGCTTTGCCTTGGTTCAAAGGGGTGAAAGGGGCCAGGGACAGAGTCGAAGCCCAGCTCTCCGAGCTCGCCTCCTCCGGTCGTTCTTCTGCCGGGTTCAAACTCCTCCCACCTCCTCGAATACATCAGAGGAGGTACTTTGAGATCATGGGGGAGTCCAGTATGGCCCTTCCGCTCCACCCTTCCGTGGAAGAGCTGACCAGGGGAACTCCTCTTGAGAAGCTCTCCGCCCGGCAAGTAACGTTCTCGGCGTCGGAGATCCTGAACATTGAGAAGGTCGCGAAGAGTGCCTTGCAGGCAACTTCGTGGCTGGACGTTTGGCTGGGATCTCTGGGCATCCTATTGCGTTCTGAGGATCTGTCCAAGGAGAGCAATAGGAAGGCTTTGGAGACCTTCCTCCTCTCGGGCACGCGTTCGATCGAGTTCCTCGCTCACTAGGTAGCTAACCTGTGGGCTAACTCGATCCTCAAGCGTCGCGACGCAGTGACCGAGAGGTTCCATCCGAAGGTCCCCGCCGTGGACGTCTGCAGGCTTAGGCACTCCTCCGTTACTGGGAGGGATCTGCTCGAGCCCAACGATATAGAACGAACAGCCGAGAGGTGGAGGAGATCGAATCAAGACTCTCTCCTCCAGAGGGCCCTGACATCTCGGCCCTACAAGCCTCCGGCACCTCAACAGCAACAGCAGCCTCGCAAGACATCGAAGCAGGCTCCGGCAGCTAAGACAGGGATGTCTAAGCCACAGCCCTTTCAGACCAAGGACAGAAGGCGCGGCAAGTCCTCTAGGGGAGGTAAGAATCCTAGAGGCAGCGGCGAAGGCTGCAAGCGCTAGGATTGGCAATCCCCCCGCGTGTCCACCTGTGGGGGGATGCCTGAAAAGTTGCGTGCACAGGGGTGGCAGCAACTTGGGGCCAATTCTTGGACGGTCTCTGTGATCGGCCAAGGTTATCGCGTCCCATTCATGTCATCTCCACCTCCCCTGACAGCGAATCCAGTGCCGCTGAACTCCTATGCCATGGGATCGGCAAAGGGGTTAGCCCTTCGGGCGGAAGTCGAGACCATGCTCAAGAAGGATGCTCTCCAGGAGGTCGACGACGGCTCCCCAGGCTTCTTCAGTCGACTCTTTCTTGTAAAGAAGGCGTCTGGAGGCTGGAGACCGGTCATCGACCTCTCAGCCCTGAACAAGTTTGTCAAGCAAACTTTGTTCACGATGGAGACAGCAGAGACAGTCAGACTTACAGTGAGACCGCAAGACTTCATGTGCACACTGGATCTGAAGGACGCGTACTTCCAGTTCCCAATCCATCCGTCTTCCAGGAAGTACTTGAGATTCAGCCTAGACAGCAAGATCTACCAGTTCAAGGTGCTGTGTTTCGGTCTCTCCACAGCTCCTCAAGTGTTCACCAGAGTGTTCGCTTTGATTTCGTCTTGGGCGCACAGGAACGGCATACGTCTCCTCCGTTATCTGGACGACTGGCTGGTCCTTGCAGACTCTTAGTCGACCCTTCTTCGACACTGAGACAGACTTCTGGAGGTTTGCCGAGACCTGGGGGTCGTGGTAAACCTCGAGAAGTCCTCTCTGCTTCCGACGAAACGACTGGTATATCTAGGCTTGATATTAGACACCGATCTCCACAAAGCCTTTCCATCGGACGACAGGATAGCAAGGCTGAGGTAGGTCGCAGAACCTTTTCTCAGGCGGGAAGAGCTTCCGGCCCATTTGTGGTTGCGTCTTCTAGGTCACCTTTCCTCCCTGGCACGTCTAGTTCCGAACGGCCGCCTCAGGATAAGATCCCTGCAATGGCGGCTAAAGTCCCGATGGAATCAAGGCTCTGATTCTCCGGACTTTCTGGTCCCTATAGGACCCACGGAACTGACGGACCTTCGGTGGTGGCTGGACGACGTGAACCTTCGGAAGGGAGTGGATCTTCTCGTCCTCCCCCCAGAATTGACTCTGTTTTCGGACGCGTCAAAGGAAGGGTGGGGGGCCCACGTTCTGAACCAAAGGATCTCAGGCCTCTGGTCAGAATCAGAAAGGTACCTCCACATCAACCTGCTAGAAATGAAGGCAGTTTTCCTGGCTCTTCAACAGTTCCAACGAACCCTGGCGGGTCACTCCGTAGTGGTGATGAGCGACAACACTACGGTAGTGGCTTACATCAACAAGCAGGGAGGTACCTTTTCTCGACAGCTATCCCATCTTGCAGTAGAGATTCTGAGGTGGTCCGAAGTCCACTTGGTCACACTTTCGGCTCGCTTCATTCCAGGCAAGAGGAATGTGCTCGCCGACAGTCTGAGCAGAACGACGCAGATAGTGAGTACCGAGTGGTGTTTGGATCCTCAGATAGCCAACAAAGTCCTGACTTTGTGGGGTTCCCCGACAGTAGATCTGTTCGCGACAGCCTTGAACTTCAAGCTGCTGCTGTACTGCTCTCCAGTCCCGGACCCCAAGGCTCTTTGGCAAGATGTTTTCAGCACAGGTGGGACAACATCGACGTTTACGCCTTCCCACCTTTCTGTCTGATGAGAAGGTTGCTCAACAAGACCAGACTATCTGTCAATCTCTCCATGACTCTTGTAGCTCCGCTTTGGCATCACGCGGAATGGTTCCCGGACCTTCTGCAGCTCCTGACGGAACTTCCGAGGGAACTCCCCCCACGACACGAGCTACTCAGACAAACACACTGCAACATCTTTCACAGGGCCGTAGCGTCACTTCGGCTTCACGCCTGGAGACTATCCAGCGTCTCCTCACGGAGAGAGGATTTTCGCAGCAGGTTGCGGACAGGATGTCTCGCCACCTACGCAAATACTCTATCGCAGTCTACCAGGCAAAGTGGAAAGTTTTCTGTGATTGGTGTTGTGGGAGGGGTATCTCTCCACTCGATGCCACTATTCCAGCAATAGCGGAGTTTCTTGTGTATTTACGGGAGGAAATGCGCCTTTCAGTTCCAGTGGGGAAAGGCTATCGCTCAGCCTTAAGCCTGGCATTTAGGCTGAAAGGAGTGGACATTTCCTCTTTGTTAGAACTCTCTCTACTCATACGCAGCTATGAGCTTACCTGCCCTCAGTCAGAAGTAAGACCTCCTCCTTGGAACATGGTTCAGGTCCTCAGGGCTCTGAAGAGAGCCCCGTTTGAACCATTACGCCAGGCGTCTGATCGCCACCTGTCTTGGAAGACGTCTTTCCTGCTCGCTTTGGCCTCGGCCAAGCGGGTCAGTGAACTTCAGGGTCTTTCTTACGACGTCGCCCATTCATGGGGATGGGGGGAGGTAACGTTCAAGTTCGTCCCTGAGTTTGTTACCAAGACTCAGAATCCCGGGGTGTCGGACCTTAGGTTCGACTCCTTCAGGGTAACGAGTCTTCGTTCTGTAACAAGTGACCCAGACCATCTGTTACTTTGCCCAGTAAGGAGTCTGAGGCATTACTTGAAGAGAACAGCTGCAGTCCGTCCTCAGGTGCAAGCGTTATTCGTAAGCACAGGAAGGACGAAGAGGAGGGTCACCAGGAACACCATCTCGTCCTGGATCCGGAAGGTTATCCAACACACCTTGGATCCTGACCCTTCACCGTCACGCCGCCCTAGAGCGCACGATGTCAGGGACATCGCTACGTCCCTGGCATTCAAGAGAAATTTCTCTGTGACGCAGGTTTTACAAGCTGGGGTGTGGAATCGCCATACGACGTTCACAGCCCACTACCTGCAGGACGTGACCCACAGGAGCTTCGATACATTCTCTATTGGCCCTGTGGTGGCTGCACAACAGCTGGTCTAACCTCAGGCTCCTTAATGGACAGGTAGCAGAAGGTTGGGGGCATTGTTACCCGGTTTTAGTCTGTGTGATTGAAAGAGTATGTCTGGCCCTTACTTCTTTCTTCATTCTCCCCTCCCTTGGGGAAAGCAGCATCCTGGTCTCTGCATAGCTGACCTCAACCTCTGCAGGTAAACCATTCTCCCTTGTGCTCCTAGTGCACCTCAGAGAGTGCGAGGTGCAGGGACCCCTTTTCTCGAGTGCTGCTCACTCGGTTTTCGGGTCCCCGGATAAAGCCAAAGCCAGTAAGGCTGAGGACTTTCCGCCCTTCCTAAGGGGTAAGTCACCCAATGTATATAGCATGGTTTGTATTTCGGTTACGGAACAAATGACAAATTCAGAGATAATTTGTATTTTTCCTAACCATACAAACCTTAGCTATTTACACATATTTGCCCGCCAGCCCTGTCCCCCATGTCAAGTCTTACCTCTAAGTGAAGTGAGACAACTCACAGGTGTGTTGGGGGGGAAGGGGTAGCAAGTTACACCTTCCCTACCCCCTGCTAACTAGCGGGGTGTTAGTTAACCCTCGTTAAAAACTTAATGGCTCGTCATTTCAGCTACGCCGAAAAGTAAACCCTATGTAAATAGCTAAGGTTTGTATGGTTAGGAAAAATACAAATTATCTCCGAATTTGTCATATTTATATCTATCTATCTATCTATCTATCTATCTATCTATCTATGTATTATTGAATGATATTTTTTATTTCAGTACATTGCGGGACGAGGAAGTGAACAGCATCCTGAAGGTGTGTATGCTCATGAGGGCCGGCCATCAGGTGGAGAGAGTCTGAGACAGGAGATTTGGATCAGGCCAGATAGTGGGGCCACTCATCGGCGTACTTTATCTCAGTCAACTGATGAAGATGAAAAAGATAAACAAGATGACTTAAAAAAGCTTCCTCTTGATCAGGTGTGTTTGTGGTGCTATTCTTAGAAAATTAATTTATTTTCACACAAATAGATCAACAAGTGCATGGGTAACATTTCTTGCTACTTTATTTCCAAAGATGTGGCTCTCATATATACTTGAACAACTTTTGGAAAACCTTTGGAAGAATTTGCTAATTTTCCATGTAAAAATATATTGCTGGTGGCAATACTTCTTAATAATTTTTTGTTCTTATATGGTGAAAGTTGCCTTGATTGGTTTAAGTATTGATTGACATATCACAAAATGAAAGTAGTTAGCCGAAAGAACTTGGGAAAGAAGATAAACAAATACCTGAACCTGATAGGAGGTCAATAGGAGCAAGTGCAAGACACCTTTTAATCCTTAATGCTATTGAATCGAGATACACTAGTCATACTCTTCAGACACTTCGTTTTTAAACAGATTTAATTTCTGTCTCTCCGTCGCTTTCATTTCCCACAACTCCAATCCATACATCACAGTTGGTACAATGAGACTCAAGTTGTTTATGAATTTATACAGTAATTATTCTTCAGTGCTATTTGAAATTTAATTCAAGTATGAATTAATGAATTTGTTTGAATGGGTTTTTTGTATTATTGAATTTGTTTGAATGGGTTTTTTCTATTGGTTGGAGGCAAAGTTTAAGTTTAAGGCTTTAGCAATGATTAAAAGATAGAGTAAGGAATGGAATGGAGAAGAGAGAATTCTAGTGATAATTGTTGTAAGATCAAGGTTTTGATAACTAAAGAGGAAGTAGTAATGCAAGCTATACAGATGTCATGCAAGGGCTGTTGAAGCTATGCAGTTTTGATTAGATTTTTATACAGTATTTGATGCTGCAGGATGTTTACTGTTGGAATTTTTCATTATTTCAGTGAACCTCTCTGATGGTCATATTGCTTTGTCCAGAAAGTTGACTCTATGTTGACATTATCTGAAAAAAAACTAGAATTATTTTGGTTTTGTTTTATTGCCCACTAAGGTGACATCTGGTGGTTAATGTCAACATATGTCAGACAGTTTTTCTTATCCTAGTAGAAAACTTATACTAGGAGTTTCCTACCACTTTACAATCCCCTGTAAGTCCTCTTTATTTTTAGCAGTAATCACTAAATCATCTGCATATAGCAACTCCCACAACTCTTCATTTCTGACCTCTTCACTTAACACATCCATGGCCACCACAAATGAAATTGGATTAATGCTTACCCCTGGTGTCAAAGGTTGCTGTTTCCTCAACAGCTGCTATTACTTTTGTCCTTATTCTTTTGTACATCATCTCTACCATTGTAACCAACTTCAGTGGGACTTTCCTAAACATCACTTCTCATTGTATTTTATCATAAGCCTTCTCTAGATCTACAAAAGCACATCAGAGCTTTTATCTTCCTTCTAGCATCTTTTCCTGCAGCTACCTTACTGTAAAGATGGCATCCACAGTCCCTCTCCCTCTCATTAATCCGTACTGCTATTTCTCCATCTTTACAATCTCTCATTTATTACCCGTTCAAAAAATTTCCAACCATGTTCTGTTAGTTTAATTCCCCTTTAGTTACCACAATCCATGAAATCACTCATCTGCTTAAATATAGATACCATTAGACTCTCCTCCCAGTCTTCAAGCATTATTTCCTGCTCCCATATTGCTCTTGATGAATCCAACATCCATTCTTTCCCCTCTGTAGGTGGTAACTTTACCATTTCAATTTGAAACTGATGCACCTGGTGCTTTACCATTACTCATTTTACTCAATGCTGGTGATAATTACTTACTATTAATCCTAATCCTTTTAGTTCCATTTAGACAACAGTTTTCATGCATAATTTCTTAACTACTTATATTTGGCTTGCTACTGTACTATATTTACATTTCTTAAAAGAACAAATCATGATAGCCAGCCTTATTGAAGGCCTGAATATGTTAAATTTTCATGATGAAATGTATTAAACTAGTTTAGAATGAAATAATGAAAGGGCCACATGTCTTTATGTTATTTTTATTTGTTCCCATACTAACAAACCTTCCGTTATTTATTTGGATTATCTTTAGGCGAAGCTGGAAGGTAGCCATTAGACTTAAAGTACGAAGTGTGAACTGCCTAACCACCTGAGTGGGTAGGGTGTCGGTGGCTGGTGGGTACCCAGCCACCTCTATATATACTCTCACAGCTGTGAGGTACATCACTTTTTCTTTTGGCTTGGTAGAGAGTGGACGTCTCCTCTCTCACTTCCTAAGGCGGTCTTTGGACATCTTTGTTTACTTTTTCTTTTCAGGTGTGTGTGATTTCTTTGGATCGCCTTCATGCGGACCTGTCC
This sequence comes from Palaemon carinicauda, assembly GCF_036898095.1. Lineage (NCBI taxonomy): Eukaryota > Metazoa > Arthropoda > Malacostraca > Decapoda > Palaemonidae > Palaemon > Palaemon carinicauda. Next base: position 96,966,988 of record NC_090737.1, on the reverse strand, counting down.
TGGGCGTGAGGGTGCTGTGTGCGGTACCTTCATATCATCATTGGATACCGACCCGTACTCTCTGTGTCCTTTGTGTAGAGGGCATCGTTGCGAGCAGGGTTTAGCTACCGCAGAGTGTAGGGAGTGGCCTGCCTCCCACTGGGAGAAATTTGGATGGCGCTGCAAGAAGAAAGGCAAGCGCGATCTTTCTCCCTCAAGGGCGAGGAAAGCGCGTTCTTCTTCCTCTCGCAACCCCAAATCTCTTTTAAAAGCTCTTCTTACTCGCACTCTTTCGGGGGACGATCGAGTAGGAGAGCAGACCAATTAACTCCTTGGCATAGGTGATTCTTTGTTGCAGCAGGAATGCGCTAGACCTTCTGCTTCCAGTGTGGCTCCTAGTGCTCCCATTGCGAGCATTTCCGCTCATGACCCGCCCTTTTTAAATATTTAACTTAGACGGTGAATATATAATAGCTGCTGCTCTGGCGGCTCGACAGAAAACACACAAAAACTCGCGAGCGATCGCTATGAAGGTTGCGGGTGTGCCCACCAGCGCCAACTATCGGCCAGATACCGCATATGCATGTAAACAAGCCTCAATTCTTCTCTGTCGGTCTGATCGACAAGACGTACCATACTCGCTGTTAACCTGGAGTTTTTCAACAGACTTGGTGAAGTACTTCATTTTGGTTTGAGCTTTCGCAGTGCAGGTGTTTTATCTTCAACTTAAACTCTTGAACTCTTTTTTGGACAGATTTAATTGTTGATGACTTTGGATTGTTTTTTGGACTTTCTTTGACTTTTTTCAAAATGGCTGACCCTTCTCAAATTCCTAGATTTTGTAAGTGTAATGCTAGGGATTGCAATAAGCGTCTTCCAAAGGCCTCTCTCGACCCACATACTGTGTGTTCTAATTGTCGGGGTAAAACCTGTCAATTAGGAGATCGGTGTGAGGAGTGCGTGGGCCTTTCGGAATTCGATTGGCTTGAATATGACAAGTATTCTCGTAAGCTAGAGAGAGATAGGGTGAGGAGAAGTTCCTCTAGATCGTTAGAATTTTCCTCCTCCCATGCCCCTGAACCTAATACTTCCCCTGTAGTAGTTGTGCCTGAACCCTCTACTAGCACTCAGGAACCATCAATGCGGGATATGTTACGTGCCATTCATGCTTTGGGCGAAAGAGTTGAGTCGTTAGCTACAGACCGTAATCAACTCATGGCTGACGTTAAAGAGTTAAAGTGTCAGAGTGCCACAGTGGAAAATTGTGGGAAAGTGATTAGTGCGCAAAGTGTTATCAGTGTTGCGACCGAGGGTTCGTCTGTTCGTGCCTGTCGTTCGCCTAGTCCGAGACCTCTTGCAAGCTCCCAAGCCCCAGGGAGAAGTAATGTCGTACGACTTATGGGTTCGAGAGGCCTTGATCAGCGAACAGACGTTCCCTCTATGGTTTCAGGCGTGTCTCATCAAGACCGCCCCTACCATAAGACGAGCGAGACGATTTTCTCCTCGTCATCCGAAGGCTTTTCGCGTAAGAAACCGTGGAGCAAGGTTTCGAGGCCCTTAAAGCGAAAGTCAGTCCCTTCAGGACAGGTCCAGCGTCCTGGTTGTAGCCATTGAGACAGCTCTGACCCTTTGCAGTCATCGGAAGACTGCTCGCCGCCTAAGCAGAAACGTAACACAGGCTCCGAGAGTCTTGGTGTAGGCAAGGTTTTGCAGTCACAGACGTTACCCTCGTCTCTTACCGCACCCATTCCCGTTGATCCTAAATGGGTTGTACTGCAAGACATGCAGCTTAAGCTCGCCTCCCTTATGGAAGACTATTCTGCTGAAAAGGTTCACGATGATCCTCGCCGTTTAGCTGATCGAGATCCTGGCCGTCAGCCGCCCAAATGAGCCTTTGCTCGTCCTGTTGATGTTGGCGTTACTAAGTCACGTCAGTCACGTTTTGTAGAGCCTCACTCGATGCAGTCCCGTGTTGACTTTCAGCCGCATGTGGACGTTCAGCCACTTCCTAATGCTCTTGTTGACGTTCAGGACGTTCGCCAACCAGCGAAGTTGACTTGTTTTGACGCTGAGCGTCAAGCGCCGCAGTCAAGAGTTGTTTTGACTGCTCAGTCTAGGCAGTCAAGGCAGTCTCGAATTGACGTCTAGCGTCCTCCCGCTCCTGTTGTTGTTGACAGTCAGGCTGTTAAGCAGTTACATGACGTAGCGTCCTGGACTGCTACTGATGCACCAGTGCGTGTGGACTCTGCGTGTCAAGCATTGCCGCCAAGGCAGGTCTCCCCTTTGCTTGTTACTCAGCAGTTGTCGGACGAAGATCCTTCAGATGAGGACGTTGCTGATCCTCATCATGATAATCATCCTTCAGATGTAGACGAACCTAAGACGGTTCCTCCTTCGATGGACTTTAAGAAAATCATGTTGATTTTCAAGGATCTTTTTCCCAATCACTTTGTTACCGTTGCTCCTCGTTCGCCACCGTCTGAGTTTGCTCTAGGCTTACCTGCTACCAAGCCAGCCTTTACTAAGCTAGTGCTTTCTCGCTCTTCCAAGAGGGCTTTACGACTTTTAGGCGACTGGCTGGATACCAGGAGGAGTTTGGGGAAGACGGCCTTTGCCTTCCCTCCTTCTAAGCTTGCTTCTAGATCGAGCGTCTGGTATGACACGGGAGAAGTTCTCGGCTTGGGAGTCCCTGCCCCTGCCCAGGGTGACTTCTCAAGCCTCGTAGACTCTCCCCGTCGCCTGGCCATGAGACGCTCGAAGATTAGTTGGTCCTCCTCGGACCTTGACCATCTGCTTAAAGGCGTATACAGGGCCTTTGAAGTATTCAACTTTCTTGACTGGTCATTAGGAGCTTTAAGTAGGAAAATCTCGTCTGCTGACCAAGATGTTTCCTTACTCATCATGTCATGTATGGATAAAGCCATCCGCGATGGCTCCAATGAGCTCGCCTCCACCTTTACGTCGGGAGTCTTAAAGAAGCGAGATACCCTTTGCTCTTTTCTTTCGGCAGGAGTCACTCCCTGTCAGAGATCAGAACTGCTCTTTGCTCCCTTATCAGCGTCCTTGTTTCCGCAACAACTGGTTAAGGATATAGCTTCTTCGCTTGTGCAGAAGGACACCCATGACTTGATGGCGTCCTCTGCTCGCAAAGGGACTCCTTCTACATCCTTTGCTGTAAGACCCAGGATCGAGACTCCGGCATCCAGGTTTATCCCGCCCTTTCGTGGCAGAGCTCCCAGCAGGGGAAGCGCTCGTGCCGAGGGAAAGAGAGGTAAGAAGAGAGGAGCCAAGTCCTCACGTGGCAGAGTCTGACTGCCCACAGCCTCAGACACCGGTAGGAGCCAGATTGAAGAGCTTCTGGCAGGCCTGGGAGAAGAGGGGTGCAGACCAAGAGTCTGTTCGGTTGCTCAGAGAGGGGTACAAAATTCTGTTTGTACGCAAACCTCCTCTAGTGACAACTCCCATAGACCTCTCTCCCAGGTACCGAGAGGAGTCAAAGAGACAAGCCCTAAACCAAGAAGTGTCTCTGTTGCTAGAGAAGGGAGCGGTGGTGAAAGTCTCGGACCTTCAATCACCGGGGTTTTACAACCGTCTCTTCCTAGTCCCAAAGAATACAGGAGGTTGGAGACCGGTGCTAGACGTCAGTGCGCTCAACGTTTTTGTTACGAAAACAAAGTTCACTATGGAGACCACGAAGTCTGTCTTAGCAGCGGTCAGAAAGGGAGACTTGATGGTCTCTCTCGACCTACGAGATGCGTACTTCCACATTCTTATACACCCGGATTCCCAACCGTTTCTGAGGTTTGTTTTCAGGAATGTGGTATACCAGTTTCGGGCCCTGTGCTTTGGCCTCAGTCCTGCTCCTCTCGTGTTTACGAGGCTCATGAGGAATGTGGCAAAATTCCTCCATTTATCGGGAATCTGAGCCTCCCTGTACTTGGACGACTGGCTTCTCAGGGCATCGTCCAGTCATCGCTGTCTGCAGGATCTTCATTGGACGTTGGGTCTGACCAAGGAATTGGGACTTTTGGTCAACCTAGAAAAGTCCCAACTGATCCCATCCCAAACTATTCTATATTTAGGGATGGAGATTCGCAGTCCAGTTTTTCGGGCTTTTCCGTCTGCCACCCGAATAGAACAAGCCCTGCTCAAAGTCCAACTAATGCTGAAGAGAGAACGGTGTTCAGTCAGGAATTGGATAAGTCTCGTAGGGACTCTTTCATCCCTGGAGCAGTTTGTCTCGCTAGGAAGACTACACCTTCGGCCTCTCCAGTTCCATCTAGCTTTTCACTGGAACAAGGACAAGACGTTAGAGACGGTATCAATCCCGGTCTCCGAACCAGTAAAGGCATGCCTGAAATGGTGGAACAGCAATATCAGTCTGAGAGAGGGACTATCCCTAGCAGTCAAGAACCCAACCCTCTTAATGAGAGAATGCCTTGATGAAGTCATTGAGCTTCAGCACGGCATTTCATTCCCGTGCTGAATCTTGGTGACGGGCAAGAGGGCTCTCGAACTTCGGGAAATTGCTCCCCCAGTTCGAATCTAAATTTCTCTCTTTCATCTTTTTCTTCTGCTTAATATTACTTCGACCTTCTCCTAATTTTATCAAATTTCCTTTCTTTCATCTTGCTGTCCTATCTCTATGATTATTATTTTTCTTAGTTATATATATATATGTAGATGTATGCATATATATATATTTATTTATTTTATTTGTTCATTTATTTTTTTATCTATTTTTTTTCTATTTTATTTAAATGGCGTGGATATTTCCACATTCGTTATTACTGCCTGCTTAGATGAATGGGAGAAGGGATCACGGTTGGGAGGTATTCGCATTCAAAGCTATATATGAGAGTATTGGATGATCTCAGCCATCCCAAAGATGGTTTGGACCTTTTTGGCGGAACTACTCTCAAGGTTTGGGTCATCGGAATCCAGGGGGATCCAATCCTTGAGGTGGGACTCTTGGCTTTTGGCCGGAAGCCCATCATTACAGATATGGGGAGGATGATTCCATATTACTTTGGTCTCAGTCCTAACAGGCGGGTTTAGCTTACACCTGTGCCTCTATATCTGTTTTGATGCTATCCTTCGGGTAGGGTATGGAGTGGACCATCGGGGAAATATACTCTCATTGTGCCGATAGTGGCGAATGCAAATTTCCTTTCCAACGTATGATACTTTCTTATAATTCTCAAGCAGGTACCCCAACAAAACAACAAAAAACCTGAAAATCCCTCCCTTAAATATGGACCCTTCAAATACTGACTCCCCATCCCCTGGATTTGCTGACTCCCCCCCGGCACTGTTGACGACTTCTGCTACTGAAATTAAGGAAAACTCTGTTGACGACCTTCGAACTAAAAAGGACCACTCTACTGATGTTAAAAAATCTAGCAATTTGGGTAACACAGGGAAACTACGATTCCTTCATGTTTCCCAAATCCCATTAGAGACAAATTATGATGATATATATAGAGCATTTGAGTGCTATGGATTGATAAAGGAAATACGGATGCGACTTGGAGATGAAAAATGGGACTCTTGGATATCTTTTGAAAGTCATGATGAAGCGTTTAATGCCATAAGTAATATTAGTAGTATCAAAATTAACGAATTGAACATCATGGGAGCTCTTTGTGATAAGGTCCCAAAGGAATTGGATGTGTACAAACCTGCTGATTGGTTTGAAAAAGATAGAAATGTACCCATGCCTTCACAGAGAAAACCCAAACCACCTATGTGGCTCTTAGCTGAACCTAAAGGGATAATAGGGAATTATTTTAAGATATGTAAGTTTATCCAAAAAAAAGTAGGAACCATAGCACCTGGAGATATATCTCGTTTTGGGAAGAACAGTTATCTCATCCATGCCAAATCTTCGACTCAGTCTGCAATACTGTCTAACTTACAGACAGGCAGTGATGAAATTACATTGGAAATGAAACCTCATCTAAATTTTAGTTATGGAAGGGGAGTGGTCTTTAATAAGGACCTATACGAATTTACAGAGGAGGAGATACTTTCTATGTGTCCATTAAATGTATGGAAAGTGCATAAGGTTCCTGGAACTTCAATGATTATACTTACTTTCCAGGATGCTGATGTACCTTTCCATATTTTTATTGAAAATGAAAGGATTAAAGTTCGACCTTTCAAACAAAAGCCCCTGCAATGTTTTAATTGTTTTAAATTTGGACACCCATCCAAAGTTTGCAAAAATGGAAAAATGTGTGGTATTTGCTCCAAAACTTATCATGGAGAATGTACACTTGAGGCCAGGTGTTCAAATTGCAATTTGAATCATAAATCAACTGATAGGATATGCGAACTGTATAAGTTGGAGGAAGCTGCCCTAAACAAATCAAGTTTAGAACACATAAGTGTGGGACATGCAAAAAGAATGTTGAATAAATCAACCAGCTATGCAAAGGCCTTAAAATCAAAGGTAAATTTACCACAGGAGACAGCAACCCCACCTAGCACTGCCAGTAATTCTAAGAAAAGAAATACAACCTCTGATGATAAAGTACTGCATGACAAAGTAATCGTATTGCCTTCTGAGGCTTTGCCACAGCGTATTAAAAATGGGTCATTGCCCATTTCTGTACAGCCTTCGTCCCCCATTACTAACATTAGTACTAACCTCTCCCAGGCCATGTCCTTGCCTGATTTGATGGAGATGCCACCTGACACTAAGTTACCAGGTGCACCTGTATTGGGGAAGGTGCAAAAACCTGGTAGCTCAAAACCTACTAATCGGAAAAGAGAGAGACCTCCATCTCTCTCACCCCCTTCCATAAGAAATATCAAAATTACGACGTCAAATAAATATGATGATTTGTCTGTTGATATTTCTGATCTGGAAGTCAATTTAAATAAATCGGAAATTCAAGTGGAGGTCCACCAACCTCCTCAACAATCGGATCAAAAAGACAAAAAGAAAATCATAAATTCTAAACCCAATCTATCAAGACCTTCTTTAATAAAACCACCTAAAAATAGTGTGAGATCAAAAACTGTTAATGGGAAGACTCCATCCAAGGGGTCTACCAAATTATAAACCATAGTTTTTTCCTCCATTTTGCAATGGAATTGTCAGGGTTTAAGGGCCAAATATGAAGAACTTAAGCTCCTTATTCATGAGCATTCCCCCATAATTATTTGTCTACAGGAGAGCAAACTTGATCATAATACCCCATGTCCTCGCGAATACATTAGTTATAGGACACCATATGATCACCAAGTGGGGAGCCATGGCGGAAGTCTCATATACGTTCGTCGAGATGTTCCCCAAGTTTCTCTGTCTATTCGTACACCTCTGCAGGCAGTGGTTGTACAGATCGACATAGGGCGAAAATATACAATTTGTTCTCTGTACTTGCCTCCAAATGATAACATTTTGTATGACAACTTAGTGGAGGTGATTCAACAACTCCCTCAACCTTTTCTTTTACTTGGAGATTTGAATGGTAGACATCCTTTGTGGGGTGATGTTTTAGCAAACACGAGGGGAAATATCATATCATCAATTGTGGAAAATGAAGATGTGGGACTCCTTAATACAGGAGAGCCCACACACTTTCATGTCCAGACAGGTACCTTGTCATGTATTGACCTAGCAATCGTAAGCTCTAATTGCCTAATAGACTTGGATTGGAGAACATTAGATGATTGGCATACTAGTGATCACGCACCAATCATTATAAACACCAACAATGGTCCACCTTTACAGGGATCGCCACGATGGAATCTTGACAAGGCGGACTGGGGTAAATTTCGTGAGCTAAGCGAAATTGAGGGGGATGCAGGACAAGTTGAAAATATCGATGATGCCATAGACTTACTGAATGGAACTCTCCATACAGCAGGAGTCAATTCAATTCCAAAAACAACAGGGTTATTCAAACGACGACCAGTCCCGTGGTGGTCTTCAGAACTAACTGCCCTGCACAGAGCCACAAGAAGATCTTTAACACGATTGCGTAGACGCAGAACTGATGAGAATTTAATTATGTACAAGAAATGTAGAGCACAGTTCCGTCGTGCCATGAAAGAAGCAAGGCGCCAGTCATGGATGTCTTTTGTTTCCTCCATTAACAGTAGAACACCACCATCTTCTGTGTGGAGGAAAGTAAAAAAGATAGCTGGCAAATTCACCCCCAACCCACCACCAGTGTTGAGGGTGAATGGCCAGTATGTAACTGAAGCAAAGGAAGTTAGCAATGCCCTGGCTAATCATTTTTCAAATGTATCCAGCAAGTGTGAAGGAGCCCCTGGTCACCAGTATAGGAGCGCTGAAGAAAAGAAAATTTTAAATTTTGCAACAAGAAGGGAAGAGTCGTATAATTCTCCTTTCACTGAAAGAGAATTTGATTCCGCACTTGCTCATTGCAACGATACAGCCCCTGGACCCGATGGAATTCCATATGCAATGATTAAACATGTACATTTTAATACAAAGCTATTTATTTTAAGTATTATTAATAGAATATGGCATGATCATAGTTACCCAAGTGTTTGGGAACTAGCCATTATTTTAGCCTTTTTAAAACCCGGTAAAGACAAGTTTTTAGCAGCAAACTATCGTCCTATTGCATTGACATCTTGTTTATGTAAAATCATGGAGAAGATGGTCAATGCAAGGCTGATATGGTACCTTGAAAAGAAAGGTATTTTATCACCGATTCAATGTGGATTCCGAAAAATGCACTCAACGACTGATGTGTTGATACGACTAGAGTCTTCTATTTGTGAAGCCTTTGCTTCCAAACAGCACCATGTTACAGTATTTTTTGACCTTGAAAAGGCATATGATACCACATGGAGATATGGTATACTTAAAACCATTCATGAATTGGGATTGAGAGGAGAGCTGCCACTATTTATTCAGGCATTTCTTTCACGTAGAGTTTTTCAAGTGAGAGTTGGGGAAACACTATCTGAGAGTAAGTGCCAGGAAGAAGGAGTTCCTCAGGGTAGTGTGCTGAGTGTAACCCTTTTTGCACTAGCAATTAATGGGATATCCAAAGCCATTCCCCAGGATGTTCTCTCAACATTATTTGTGGATGATCTCTCAATATCATTTGCTGGCACTAGAATGGCAATGGTTGAGAGAAAAATCCAACACTCTATTGATAAAATTATCCAGTGGGCTGACATGAATGGATTTAAGTTCTCGACAAGTAAAACTACCGTTGTCCATTTTTGTCGTATCCGGGGAGTACATCCAGACCCGGATATATACATTAAAGGTCAACGGATACCATGTGCAAGAGAAGCTAAATTTTTAGGTTTGATATTTGATTGTAGGCTGACATGGGTTTCTCACTTAAAAGCATTAAAAGCTAAATGTGTTGAAGCTCTGAATATCTTAAAAGTATTGTCCCATACATCGTGGGGGGCAGACCGCAATACTATTTTAAAATTATACAAGGCCTTGATTTTTTCCAAAATTAGTTATGGTTGTGAGGTATATTCTTCAGCCACCCCAAGCCGGTTAAAAATATTAGACTCGATACATCATGCAGGTATTAGATTGTCTACTGGAGCTTTTAAAACCTCGCCTATCCCAAGTCTCCTTGTTGATGCTGGAGAGTTACCTCTAGACCTATACCGAATGTCTTCCATTCTTCGGTATTGGTTTAGATTGCAAAGACTCCCTAACTCTCTCGCCTTTCAGACTGCAAGCCTTGTAAGACACGCATCATACTTTGAGTTGCACCCAAAATCTCCTCAACCTTATGGCTTTCGGGTGAAACGATTATTAAATAGTCTGGATTTAATTAGAAATAAGGTACTTCCATTCAAGGTATCACCAACGCCTCCATGGAAGTTACCAGAGATATCTTTTTGTAAATATTTTATTGGAGATAAGAAGAATATGTCAGACCTAGAAGCCAGGTCTCTTTTTAATGAACATGTTAGAGAACATAGAGGATCAACTTTTATCTATACTGATGGCTCCAAATCTGATGCTGGCGTTGGATTTGGAGTACATAGTAATGGTTTTAATTGTAGAGGTGCACTTCCTCTGACCGCTTCCATATTTACTGCCGAACTGTATGGCATATTAACCGCTATTGAGAAAATAGCGTTGGAGAAGGAGGGTAATTTTACAATTTTTAGTGATGCAAGGAGTGTCCTTCAAGCTATGGAAGTTTTTAATTCTAATAACCCTTTAGTTTTAAAGATTTTAGAATGGCTTTTCATAATTGGACGGAGAGGTATAACAGTTCAATTTTGTTGGGTTCCAGCACATGTAGGTGTGTCTGGGAATGAGAAGGCAGATTCACTGGCTAAGGAGGCTGCATCAGAGTTGCTGCCAAGAAGGTATCCCATTCCCTGTGATGATTTCTTAAATGACATCAAGAAATTGGTTTGCAATAAATGGCAACAGCAATGGGATAGTCAAGATGGCAATAAAATGCGAGAGATAACAAATGACATATCTCCTTGGAGGTATAATATGATGCCCCGAAAATGGGAGACGTCTCTTTGTCGTCTCCGTATTGGTCACACTCGGTTTACACACGAGTTTTTGCTGAAGGGCCAACACCAACCATATTGTGACGACTGTGTAGTACCTCTAACAGTAAGGCATTTGTTGACCGAATGCCCCAATTATAACAACTTGCGGAATAGATATTTGTTTGAGGCTCGAGGTGAGGGTGGCAGGTTCATCCTTGCCAAGATTCTTGGAAATGATGTGTCCTACCATGCAAGTGGCATTTTTAGATTTATTTCAGAAGCAGGTCTTCTGAAAAATATTTAACTTTTATTACATTCAACTTTTATGATTTTAATTGAATACTCTTTTATTTTTTATTTTATTTTATCTTTTATTTTTGTATACATAAATTAAATGTTACCGGCGTCAATGACCTCAGATGTCAGGATGCCTGAAAACTTTGAATCAATCAATCAATCAATCAAGAACCCAAACCACGTGTTGTTCTCAGACGCGTCGGATTTGGGTTGGGGTGCGACCCTGGACGGTCGGGAATGCTCAGGTCTGTGGACCTCAAGTCAGAAGAACATACACATCAACGGCAAGGAGCTATTGGCAGTCTACTTGGCCTTGATGAAATTCGAAAGCCTCCTTCGAAACAAAGTGGTAGAGGTCAACTCCGACAATACCACAGCTTTGGCGTACATCTCCAAGCAAGGAGGCACACACTCCCTCACGCTGTACGAGATCGCAAGGGACCTGCTCATTTGGTCAAGAAATCGAGGCATCTCCCTGTTAACGAGATTTATCCAGGGGGACTTGAACGTCTTGGCAGACTGTCTCAGTCGGAGGGGTCAGGTGATTCCCACGGAATGGACCCTCCACAAGGACGTGTGCAAGAGTCTTTGGGCGACTTGGGGTCAACCCACCATAGACCTCTTTGCCACCTCGATGACCAAGAGGCTTCCAATCTATTGCTCACCAGTCCCAGATCCAGAAGCAATACACATAGACGCTTTTCTACTGGATTGGTCTCATCTGGACTTATATGCATTCCCACCATTCAAGATTGTCAACAAGGTACTGCAGAAGTTCGCCTCTCACGAAGGGACAAGGTTGACGTTGGTTGCTCCCCTCTGGCCCGCGAGAGAGTGGTTCACCGAGGTACTTCAATGGCTGGTAAACATTCCAAGAAGTCTTCCTCTAAGGGTAGATCTATTACATCAGCCCCACGTAAAGAATGTTCATCAAAGCCTCCTCGCTCTTCGTCTGACTGCCTTCAGACTATCGAGAGACTCTTAAGAGCTCGAGGCTTTTCGAAGGAGGCAGCCAGTGCAATTGCAAGAGCGAGGAGAGCTTCTACCATCAGAGTATACCAGTCGAAGTGGGAAGTCTTTCGAGACTGGTGTAAGTCAGCATCTGTGTCCTCGTCCAGTACCTCTGTAGCCCAAATCGCAGATTTTCTTTTACATCTGAGAAATGTTCGCTCCCTCTCAGCTCCCACGATTAAGGGCTACAGGAGCATGTTGGCTTCGGTCTTTCATCATAGAGGCTTAGATCTTTCCAACAATAAAGATCTCCAAGATCTCCTTAAGTCTTTCGAGACCTCTAAGGAACGTCGTTTGGCGACTCCTGGATGGAACTTAGATGTGGTCCTAAGGTTCCTCATGTCAGACAGGTTTGAGCCATTACATTCAGCCTCCCTGAAGGATCTCACCCTCAAGACGCTTTTCCTAGTGTGCTTGGCTTCGGCTAAAAGGGTCAGTGAACTTCATGCCTTCAGTAAGAACATCGGCTTTTCTACAGAAAAAGCCACATGTTCACTTCAACTTGGTTTCCTGGCCAAAAATGAACTGCCTTCTCGTCCTTGGCCTAAATCTTTTGATATACCTTGCTTATCAGAGATCGTAGGCAACGAACTTGAAAGAGTGCTGTGTCCAGTTAGAGCTCTTAAGTTCTACTTAGCCCGTACTAAGTCCTTACGAGGTGGATCTGAGGCATTATGGTGCTCAGTTAAGAAACCATCATTGCCTATGTCAAAGAATGCTTTGTCATATTTTATCAGATTTTTAATACGAGAGGCTCATTCTCTCACTTGAATGAGAAAGACCGATGTTTGCTTAAGGTTAAGACGCACGAAGTAAGAGCTATAGCAACTTCCGTGGCCTTTAAGCGAAATAGATCTCTGCAAAGTATTATGGACGCGACCTTTTGGAGAAGCAAGTCGGTATTCGCGTCATTTTACTTAAAAGATGTCCAGACTCTTTACGAGGACTGCTACACACTGGGTCCATTCGTTGCAGCGAGTGCAGCAGTGGGTGAGGGTTCTACCACTACATTACCCTAATTCCAATATCCTTTTAATCTGTCTCTTGAAATGTTTTTAATCTTGTTTTTGGGTTGTACGGAAGGCTAAGAAGCCTTTCGCATCCTGGTTGATTTGGCGGGTGGTCAAAGTCATTTCTTGAGAGCGCCCAGATTAGGGGTTTGATGAGGTCCTGTTGTATGGGTTGCAGCCCTTGATACTTCAGCTCCTGGGAGTCTTTCAGCATCCTAAGAGGATCGCTGGGCTTCGTGAGGAAGACAGACCAACAAGGCAGAGTAATCGTCTAAGTCAACTTCCTTACCAGGTACCTATATATTTGGGTTTTGTTATGTTATAACTGTCAAAAACTCTAAGCATATACGCTGTAAACTTTATTAACTCTGGTCTCTACCCACCACCATGGGTGTGAATCAGCTATTATATATTCACCGGCTAAGTTAAATATTTAAAAATGATATTTTAATTATAAAATAAATTTTTGAATATACATACCCGGTGAATATATAAATTAAAGGCCCTCCCTTCCTCCCCGATAGAGACCCAGCGGGATGAGAAGAATTGAGGCTTGTTTACATGCATATGCGGTATCTGGCCGATAGTTGGCGCTGGTGGGCACACCCGCAACCTTCATAGCAATCGCTCGCGAGTTTTTGTGTGTCTTCTGTCGAGCCGCCGGAGCAGCAGCTATTATATATTCACCGGGTAAGTATATTCAAAAATTTATTTTATAATTAAAATATAATTTTACGCGTGAATCTCGCGATTTTGTGCGCAAATCAGCAGTTTTTGCGAGCAATTCACGAGCAGATGGGTCGGAAGCACGAGCAAGTGCGGTACCAACACCGCCTCCGCCTCCGGCTTCTACCACCTCCAGCGGCAGGCCGATACCCTTTCCAGAGGGTTTTAAGGAGCCTCCTAATAAGTTTGCTGATGTCCCTGTTATTCCTAATCGTGCTTCTCGATCATCGAAGGAACGTGTTCCTCTGGTGCAGATACTCTCCCCTGCGTCGACTCAGGCTCCCTGTAGAGCTCCCCTTAGGGGACGTTCTCCTGGAACCTCAAGGGAAGCCCATTGCTTACCTAAAGGTTCTGAGCTTCCTTTATGGGTGAGCACTTTTCTCTCCACTCTGCAGAAGTCTTTTGGTGTGGCTCCTCCACAACCACAACCCCGACTTCTCCAGTCAAAGCGACCCTTATGATTCCTTTGGAATCCTTGTCGAGTTCGTCTCTTGGGAGTCTTACATGGCGAACCTTCCTTTTACCCCGGTTTAGCCAAGGGAAACCATGAGGCAGAAGAGAAAGATGAGAGGCATAACACCACCTCTCGCCGACATCATCCACCCTAGGACATATAGGGACGTAGGCTCGCCCAGGTAGATAGCTGTCCATCCCTTCAACCCCTAAGAAATTGAGGTAGTGTCTGGACCAGTGTCCAATTTCTTTACCTCCTCCAGAGGAAGAGCCTTCAGCCCCACTGCCAAAGCTTCGTCTGCTGGTGCCTCGAAAACCTTGCAGATTCTCCCTCCTAAGACTGCGTAGGAACATCCTGTGGAAGGGATTTGAAAGACACCAAGACGAAACCCAAGGGAAGCTCGTATGGCTGACACACAAAGAAGGTCCCCTGTGGCGGGTTCCTCAAGCGACACTGTTGATGACCCTGACCTACCCCAGGCTCTGGACGTGAGCTTGGAGGTGGCCAACCCCTTGTATATTGATGATGAGAATCTTCCAAAGGCGGCTAGTCTGAACTTTCACTCTAAGCAAGAGAGACATGAGTTGGAGCACACCTTTTGGCAGGTCCTCTCTTATATGAGGGCCATTAATAGGCTGTCTACTCCTGGTACTACCACCCTGGAGGATAAGGACATGGTTCTCGACGAGATATTCAAGACCCAGGAGCCTCCCAGGACTAGTGTATCTTTGCCCTGGTCTAAAGGCTTGACAGCTGCCAAAAGGAAGGCTATCATTCAGATAGCCGAAATTTCTAGTTGTTTGAGGGCAGGTTCTTCCTCCTGGTTTCTTCCACTTGCTTCTATCTTAAAAAGGAAGTACTATGAGATCAAAGGGGAACCTCATTCCACCATGTCCCTCGACCCTTCAGTAGTGTCTCTAATGAAAGGTCTTATGGCTCAAACCCTCTCCTCTCTGAGGGCATCCCTCTTGGCAGTTGAACTTTTTAACGTAGATAGAGGCACGAAGTACGCCATATAGGCTGCTTCATGGCTTAACCTATGGCTAGGATCATGGGCTTCATTGTCTACTCCCACGTTCTTTCGAAAGAGTTGGCCTGGAAGACTTTGGGGTCTTTCCTGTTGTTGGGTACCCGAACTCTTGAGTTCCTGTTGCACCACATTGTTTACTTGTGGGCGAATGCTATACTCGAGAAGGGATACCATCATTGGGAAATTCCACAAACAAGTGCTGAAGGTGGAAGTCTCCCGGTTGAGGAACTCCACCCTTGAGGGTTCTTCTCTCTTCGTCCCAAAGGAGATAGAAAGGGGTGCTGAACGATGTAAGAAATCGTCAAACGATTCTCTCCTCCATAGGGCCATGCCATCAAGGCCCTATGGTAGATCTTCCCAGTATTCTCACAGTCAGCAAGCACCTTCTTCTTCTCACCCTTCAACTTCTAGGTGCTCAGGATCTACAAAGGTGTCTAAACGGCCCTTTCAATCCAAAGGCTGGAAAGGGACCAAGTCCTTCAGACGTAAGAAGAGAGGAAAAGGAAGTGGCTGAGGTGGTCACTCCCACTAGGACTGGCATTCCCCTTGACCTGCCACCTGTGGGAAGATGCCTGCAGCACCTCTGGCAGAGGTGGCAGTTTCACGGGGCAGAGCCCTGGACAGTCAAAGTGATAGCTCTAGGGCAGGGGTCGGCACCCTTTTGAGCCCAATGTGCCATTTGGTAATTGATATTTTTTTTTACTACCTTGCGTGCCAGTTATTTTCTAGCATTATATAGGAATATTAAAATTATAATTGTATAGTATGTAGTAACCATTTCCATTATAATGTATTTTCCTGAACATGCTTGACATGAATGTAATAATTGTGTTGCATTTAGTATTCTTTGTAACAAAATGAAATATTATATTTTAAGTTTATACTTCACCATATCAATGCAATCCTTGCCTTTGCTTCCCAAAGGACTAAGTTGAAATTTCAGGTGAAATTTGGACACCTTGACTTGTAAGCCTGCTACGATGGGGGCTGAGATTGTGCTTCATGTGTGAAAATAAATGCTTACATTGATATGTTAATCCTTATGCTGAGAGCAATGCAAAAGATACGTTCTTCATGCAATTGAATTTGTCTGGTAGTGATGGTCAGGACCTTAAAATGGAAGCTGCATGATTATGTTTTACTAGTTTCCAGTATTTCTTGGAAATCTTTAAATTCAGCTGACCACAATGATAAGGCCCGAAAGTTAATTAACTGCATTTCCAACTACTCAGTTTTCATCCACTCTAAGAGAGTCGCATACAAGTCACTGTATTTAAAGGTGCCTGGTCAGACTAAAAAGGGAAACACTTGGCCCATGTGTAGGAAATATTGAAATGTGATTGAGAGCTCAGACAGTAATTCTTATATGTACAACTGAAGATCAGTATTGTTGACAGGATGAATTGTAGATAAGTTCTTCAAGTTTTTTTTTTAAATAACAGAAGGAACCAGTTTTTATATATGTTACGTAAACTGCAAATTTGCCACAAATGCCTTCCAAGTTTCATACATTACTTTTCCTGCACTTTGCAATAGAAGATTGAGGTCATTTAGATATCGGGGATGTCTGAGAGGAACAAGTTTCACAACCCAATCTCTGTCCTTCAGATCATGATAGTCTTGGCCATTTTTCTAATAAAAATATTTTGATTTCATCAAAGCATCACACAAATCACTCAACTACCTTCACTCAGCTTAACCAACTAACACTGCAGTGCAATGATATATCTTTGCATACATTTCCCACCTCTTCAAGGAAAGCCCAAAACTGCCTGTTTGTAAGAGAAGAGTGTGCAACAAGAAAATTGGCTACTTTCGTAACAGTAGTCATCGCCTTGTTTAGACCAGGGCTCGAGATCTTGGGACATAAAATTTTCTGTGCAATTTCAGAATAAAGTATCCAATTTGATCATCAACCATTTTATAAAGCTCTTATTTTTTACTACCATAACAGGAGCACCATCTGTTGTAATTGCAAAAATCTTTCCTGTCTTTCCTATATGTTCTCAAAATGTTTAGTGAAAGCCCTCGGTATGTTCTTTAATTGGTGGTGCCTTACTTAGGTTTAAAACAACATAGCTCTTCGTGTACCTCTGTGTCACTATACATGGCAAAATCAGCCAAGCACCTGAGTCATAAATTTATATACTGTCCACGCCCCCATTGCTTTCTGCGAGGTAAGCAATGGGAAGCATCTCCTTTTTCCTATATATAAACTCAGAATGTGTTTATACAAGATGACAAACTCTTATTACACTGAATTGCTCAGAATGCTATTATATTCATTTTTTATATTTTAGCGAAGTGTTGAAGTTTTCCCTAGACCACAGTCATATACTGTACTAGGTAAATCCGGGTCTGTTCATGCCAGACTTATGATATCCACCCACCTTAGAGGGAGTCATCCAAATAAGTAACGAAAGGTTTGTTAGTATGGGAACAAATGACAAATTAGATCATTTGTATTTTTCCCTAACTAATACAAACCTGGAGTTATTTATATAAATTGTCCCGCCATCACCTGTCCCCCAGAAGTCCTGCCTGCAATCAAAAGTGACGTACCTCACTGCTATGAGAGTGTAAATAGAGGTGGTTGGGTACCCTCGAGCCACCCGCAGCCTACCCTTTCAAGCTGTTAGGCAGGGTTGCCACCTCACACTTTAAGTCCAATGGTTACCTTCCAGCTTCGCCAAAAGATATTCCAAATAGATAACTCCAGGTTTGTATAAGTTGGGGAAAAATACAAATTATCTCCGAATTTGTCCTATCTATAATTCATTCAGAGAAGTATTGTGGTCGGGACTGTTTTTGCAAACTAAATCCCTAGATAAATGTCATCTCAAATTACAATATCTTTTTTTTTTTTTTTCAGCTGATGAAGAGGTTCTTGACTAGCTACCTGCATTGTCATGGTATGCTTTTCTCAAGAGTAGGATTGGACGAATTTCCCAAATGCTGTCAGTCCATGTTACGGGAGTTTACAGTTCTCCTGCGCACACACCCACCCAGACTCTCAACTAATCATCTCCTTCAGATTCTTGCAATTAACATGTTTGCTGTCAAGAACACTGAAGCCAAAGGTAAGAAAGAGTATTTTTAATAATCTTTGCGATTTTTCATAGAATAAATTCTTCTAGGTTATCAGACTTGAGTAGTTTATATGTATTTAGTAGTACTGTCGGTAACTAAAATAGCAAAGTAACCAGACCAGTTAGTAAGAAAAATTCACTTATTATTTATGTAGTGTTCAGTGACCAGAATGTTTTTAAAGAATTTCAGTAATATATCAACATTTTGAAATAAGTAGTCCTCAAGAATTTTGAGTGGTGCTTAAATGGATAATATACAGATATAGGCATGATCATGATAGGTTTAACCCATTCACTACAAGGCAGCGGATCTTCCCTCAGTAGCTATACACAAGATTTGTCACCTTCAGATATATATGCACTTACTCTATAATAACCTACATTTCCATGATTATTTGTTTTACTGCTGATTACAGAATAAATTTTTCATAAATTTGCTTTATTTTCTATTGTATTGTATGCTAAACAAGCAAAATATATTTTTCATTCATTGTGAAGTGATTATAGAATAATTTTTCAAATTTTTTTTTTTATATCATTTTACTGTAAATTAAGTAAAACACTGTGATTTTGTGTGTAAAAAACTCTATATTCATTGAAGTGACTGTTATTCCATAATAATTCCACAATGAATAGCTCTCGAAAAATATAAAACTACTCGTCAGTAATAATGGTTTTTACGTTGTACAGAAATGTAGTGAGAATATCCATTTCTTTCCTTCGACACAAGAAGTTTATTCCTATGTGAATACAAACTTCCGAATCATTTATTGGGGTTACTTCTGGTTTTGTTTTCTATGGCCAGACAATCAAAAAGAAATTGGTATATTACCTCATGTTGCATTGCCAGACAACTGCTGCCCATGACGTGTCCTGCTTGTATCAAGCGTTTAATCACAACACTTCTGGCCGTGGAGGTACCTGTAGTTGGATGGGCCTGCCTTCACTCCTACGATCAGACAACTGCATCGCCTACTCTTTACCCTTTTAGTGCTTGTGTCTCGGACCTTCCTTGTTACTTGCTTATTCATTATTTGTGAGTTGGAGTGTGTGCCTTTTGACTACGTCAAATTCGATGTGTTTCTGCCCGGATCGCTTTTGTGGTACCTTCTTGAGCCGGGTAGAAGTGGATCCTCACTTGGTATGTCCGTCACGTTGAGGAAAAAGATGTTCGTTTAAACTTCCGTGTGAGTATTGTAGGGAGGGGTCATCCTCCCAGTGGGATAGATATCCTCGTTGAAAGAAGCGAGCCAAGAGAGATTGCTCTCCTACTCTTCCTTCGGTAAGCAGTGAGATGAAACGAAAGATATGTTCAGCGACGAATGTCATCTCACCACCTGGTTCTTCATGTCAGGAGCCCTCAGAGGTTTCTGGCACGGAGGACGATGGACATAATTTCATTAACACTTTATCAACTAGTGTTAATAATGTGCAATATGAAATTCATCCTGTTCTTATCACAGATCCCCCGGTTATGGCAACTACGTTGCCTGAGCCAGATCCGATTGATGCTTCTATACCGATTATGCTGTTATGTCTAGAACTCCCTCACTCCCCATGAGTGTGTTGAGTGAGGATTTGTATTTGTCAGACTATGCAGATAAGATGTTCACCCTATAGAAGTCTCCTCGTTCCCGGAAGGACCTTAGAGTTGAGCCTGTCATTTCCCCTCATAACAAGGCAGTCTCATTGGAAGATTCTGATTGCCAGTCTCCAGCTCGTATTAACAAGAAAGGCCTGCCTCATACACCTAGGGGTCCTTGGCAGAAAGCTCATCTAAAGAGTGCCCAGAATGAGTCAAGAGATTTATTCTCTCTCTACTTTGAGGGTGGTCAGATTGCTTTGGCTCTATTCCCCTCCCCAAGAGTTGGCTTCTCCTTCCAAGGTTACTAAAGCTAGAAAGTCGAATGTAACTTTACTGCCATTCCTAGAAATTCTTCTAAGAATAGTCAGGCTGAACGTTCAGATTCACAAATCTGACCACTCTGACGTATCCAAACATGAAGATATCACTGTATGCTCTGCCTTCTTTGTACGTGAAATTACTCCCCTGCAGTATAGGCAGATAGACAGGTCCAAGCAAGTTGTCATTCTTAAGCGTCATGACGTTACTGAACGTGCTGCCATCTTGACGTGTGAGAGTATTCTTCCGCATCATAATGATGCTAAAAAGAATATAACCATATGCCCATCTGGTGTTAGAGGGCGTCGTAAACCATCTCCGCGTAAATCCAGAGTTCCCTGAAGTTTCATAAACTCTCGGCCAGGAAACAATGAGATAAAACTTTCACCCTATGCAAATAAGAACCCTATGTCTTACACTAGAAACAAAGCCACTAATCGTCTAGATAGACTCCTTCCTTACATTCAGTGTGATGATCATAATTGTCAGAATAAGTGTTCTTCGGAACACTATTCTTTTACAGATAATTCTTTACAGTTACAGAAAACGGATAAAAGGCTCGGAAAGTTTCCCCCCTCCCAGAGGATCACTCCCCCATCGGACGTAGAAGAACAGATCGTCAGACAATGTGGCTGTCGGCATTCTAAAGGGTAGAGTACAGAGAACTCTCTCTCTTGCCTCGTAGAACCATTTCTGAGAGACTTCAGTTCTTCCCCTTCCTAATCTTCAAATAAATCAATCAATCCCGATCAGGATATAGAGATAAATGGTCTTGCAATGGGAGCAAACTAGATTCCTCCCATTTCTTCTCTGCCTCCTCTTCCCCTTATTACTCAAGGGAAAGGAAGGACGTTGGAGGAAAAGTAAAGAGCTCTGTTAAGACAGAACATTTTCATTGGGATATCATCACTATCGATGACTCCCCTGAAAGCCTTCTTTGCGCACGCGAGTGCAAGCTCTGCTGATATATCCCACCTTGAGGCCTTGGTACTCTTTTGTTATTTATTTATTTTATATTTAGTTTCTTGAATGTCGTGGATATTTCCACATTCGTTATTAATCCCTGTTTAGACGAATGGGAGAAGGGTAGACGAATAGGAGAAGGGATCCCGGCTTGGAGGTATTTGCATTCAGAGCTACATGTGAGAGTATTGAATGATCCTAGCCATCCCAAAGATGGTTTGCAACTTTTAAGGCAGAACTATTCTCATGGGTTGCGTCATCGGAATCCTGGGGGATCCAAACCTTGAGGTACGAATCTTGGCTTCTGGCCGGAAGCCCATCATTACAGATATGGGAAGGATGATTCCATATTTTTGTGGGCTCAATTCTAACAGATAGGTCTAGCTTACACCTGTGCCTCTATATCTGTTTTGGTGCTGTCCCACTGTTAGGGTATGGAGTAGATCATCTGGGAAGTATACTCTCGCTGTGCTGATATTGGAGAATGCAAATTTCCTTTCCAACTCTGATACCTTCTTATTATTCTTGAGCAGGTAAACAAAACAAACAATCAAACAACCAACTAATCACTACCTCTGCTCTATGGACTAGTAACGTTCCCCCATCCCTTGGATATGCCGTCTCTCCCTAGGCACTGTTAACGACCTCTGCTAATTTAATTTAGGAAAATTCTGTTGACGACCAAGGAGCTAAAAAGGATCACTCTTCTGATGTTCAAAAATTAAGTAATTTGGGTAACACAAGGAAACTGAATCCTTCATGTTACCCAAATTCCATTAGAAACCAATTATGGTGAGATATATAAAGCATTTAAGTGCTGTGTGTTGATAAAAGAAATAAAGATGTTACTCAAAGATGTAAAATGGGATTCATTGGTATCTTTTGATAGTCATGACGAAGCGTTTAATGTAGTGTGTAAAAAATCAGATGTAAAAAGTGAATGTAGAATCAAGAAAGGTTGGAAGTGGCATATGATGGAGTGAAAAGAAGAGAAACTGGTTATATAGTGGAGTGGAAGTTAGGAAAAAAAATTTTTGTTGGGATTGCAAGTGATGTGTGTGGCAAGAGAATTGTTGGAGGCAGCATGAGTAAGGATAGTGAATGGCGGAATGAAAGAGTAAAGATGAAAGTGGAAGAGAAAAAGAGGGCATTTGAAGAATGGCTGCATAGTAGTGTGGAGAAATATGAAAGATGTACTGTAGAGAGAAAAATGTGGAATTAAAACATAAGGTAACTGAGACAAAGAGGGCAGCTGACTGAAGGTGGGGCCTGTGGTTGGGTCGTTTGTATGAAGAGAATAAGAAGTTTTTGAAAGAAGGGAAGAGAGTAAGGAGGGGTGGGTTGAGAAGTGAAGAGACTGTGAAAGAGGAAAATGAAAGGTTGTTGAAAGGTGAGGAAGCAAGGAAAAGGTTTGCTGAATATTTTGAAAGTTTGCTGACTGTTGAGGATAATAGAGAGGGAAATATAATTGCTGTTGCAGGTGTTGAGGTTCCAGTGTTGGGAGATGAGAATGAGAAAAGCACCTGAAATGGATGGAGTGAGGGCTGAGATGTTAGAGTGGGTTGTGACTGTACTTAAATGGTTGGTGAGATTATTTAATATATGTTTTATGTTGTCAATGGTACTAGTGGCCTGAGTGTGTGTGTATTGTTCTGCTATACAAAGGTAAGGGAGATGTGCATAACTTGTAATTCAAGTGGTATTAGTTTGTTGGGTGTGTTAATTAATAGGATTAAGGATAAAACAGGATGCAATTTTATAAGTGCAGGGTGGCTTTAGAAGAGTCAGGGAATGTATGGATCAGATTTTTACAGTTAGGCAGATATGCTAGAAGTATTTTTTTTTTTAAAAGTAAGGAGGTGTATGTTGCATTTATGGATCTAGAGAAAGCTTATGATAGAGTTGACATGGAAGCAATGTGAAATGTGATGAGGTTATAAGAAATATGTGGAATGTTGTTGCAAACATTGAAGAGTTTATACGGAGGCAGTAAAGCATGTATCAGGATAGGAAATGGAGTGAGTGGGACTGAGACAGGGATATGTGATGTCATCATGATTGTTCAATTGTTTGTTGGTGGAGTTGTGAGAGAGGTGAATGATGGAGTGCTTGGTTGAGGATTGAAACTGATAAATGAGTGATGATGAGTGGGAGGTGAATCAATTGTTGTTTATGGATGATACGGTATTGATTGCAGTCTTGGAGGAAAAACTGGGTTAATTAGCCACAGAGTTTGGGAAGGTGTGTGATAAAGGAAGTTGAGAAGTTATGTGGGTAAGAGTAAAGTTATGAGATGCATGAAAAGGGAACATGGTGCTGGGTTGAATGTCATGTTGAATGGAGAGTTCGGTACTTGAAGTAGATCAGTTTAAGCACTTTGGGTCTGTTGTTTCTGCAAATGGTGGAGTCGAAGCAGATGTAACATAGAGAGTGAATGAAGGATGTAAAGTGTTAGGGGCAGTGAAGGGAGGGGTAAAGAATAGAGAGTTAGGAATGAATATAAAGAGAGTTCTGTATGTGAAAGTGATGGTACTAACTGTGATGTATGGATCAGAATTGTGGGAATGAAAGTGACGGAGAGACAGAAATTGAAGATGTTCAAGATGTTGGAGCGATCGCACCTGGAGATATACAGTATCTCGTTATTAGAAAAATAGTTACCTCGTCCATGCAAAATCATGCACACAGTTCGTAATACTATCTAACCTAAAGACTAGTAATGAAGATTTTACTTTAGATGTCAAACCCCTCCAAAATTCAAGTTATGGAAGGGGAGTAGTCTTCGATGAAGACTTGTATAAATTTGCAGAGGAGGAGATACTGGCCATGTGTCCACTAAATGTATGGAAAGTACATAAAGTCCCTGGAACATCAATGATTATCCTTACTTTCCAGGATGGTGATGTACCTTTCCACATTATTATAGAAAATGAAAAGAATGAAGTGCAAAATTTCAAGCAGAAGCCACTGCAATGTTTTGATTGTTTTAAATTTGGACATCCATCCTAAGTTTGCAAGAATGAAAAAATGTGTAGCATTAGCTCCAAATCTTACCATGGAAAGTGTACACTTGAGGCCAGGTGTTTGAACTGCAACTCCAATTATAAATCCACTGATAGGAGCTGTAAGCTTTATAAGTAGGAACAAGCTGCACTCAACAAATATAGTTTGGAAAAAGTATAGATCATGCAAAAAGACTGCTGAATAAATCAGTCAGCTATGCTAAGACCTTAAAATCAAGAGGAAGTTTACCACAGACGACTTCAAACCCACCTAGTACTACCTGTAGTTCTAGAAAAAGAAATTCACTATAATATCAAATAGTAAAGTGCTGCATGATGAGGTAAGCATATTGCCTTCCGAGGCTTTGCTTCAGTGTATTAACACTGGAGCAGTGCCTATCTCTGTACAACCTTCGTCCCCCATCACAAATAGTAGTACCAAGCTTCTCTCAGGCCATGTCCTTTCCTAATTTGATGGAGGGTCTATTTAAAACCAATTTACCCGATGCACCTGTAGTTGAGAAGGGGCAAAAACCTGGTAGTTCACCACCACTTAATCAAAAAAGAGAGAGACCTCCATTTCTCTTTCCCCCTCCATAAGAAACATAAAATAAACATAATGTTTTGTCTGTTGATGTTTTTTACCAACCAGTAGAAAACTTCTATCTAAAAAGGACACAGTATCTTAGGCCTAGAATCTCCAATCTTTTTGTGAGCACTGGCCTCTCCAAAAAGAAAGTTTCCAGAAACACCCTGCTTTCTGGTTGAGCAAAACTACAATGAGAGCCTATAAATCCTCAGGGTTGTGGCGGCCGATGTGGTAACGTCCCTGACTTGGGAACGCCAGACGGTTTTGAGTCCCGCTCAAACTCGTTAGTCGCTTTGGTTGCTGCAACCTCACCATCCTTGTGAGCTAAGGATGCAGGTTGGGGGCAGCCTATAGGTCTTCTGCTGAGTCATCAGCAGCCATTGCCTGGCCCTCCTTGGTCCTAGCTTGGGTGGAGAGGGGCTTGGGTGCTGATCATATATATATATATATATATATATATATATATATATATATATATATATATATATATATATATATATATATATATATATATAAAATAATGGTCAGTCTCTAGGGCATTGTCCTGCTTGATAGGGCAGTGTCACTGTCCTTTGCCTCTGCCATTCATGAGCAGCCTTTAAACCTTTTAAGAGTCTCCAAGGGCCTGTTGGAACAATGATATATGTGGGCTTGCCACAACCTTAGCATTCTGCAAAAAACCACTTGGTAGCTCAAGCTCTAAAAGCAGGAGTCTGGAAAAGAGAAACCACTTTTATGAACCACAACTTTAAATATTGCATACACAGGCCCTTAGACACCTTTCCCATAGGAACCGTTCTTGCTGCACGACAAATAGTCTAATCTAAACACTCATGACACAAATACCTGCCTCTATTCCAGACATCAGTTATTCTCTGCATTATACATGTGCTTATGAGTATAAAGGCAAATGGCAATTCTGATCGAACTTGAAGCCCTCAATTTAAAGTTT
Organism: Palaemon carinicauda; assembly: GCF_036898095.1. Lineage (NCBI taxonomy): Eukaryota > Metazoa > Arthropoda > Malacostraca > Decapoda > Palaemonidae > Palaemon > Palaemon carinicauda. The sequence continues at coordinate 96,941,507 of NC_090737.1, read as the reverse complement.
TTTGGCTGATATATTGATGATATATTGAATATATCAATTTTACAAGCCCCTTGATGTTCATATCACTTCACCCTGGCAAAGCTTCCTAGAATGGAACAGAAGGGCCTGCCTCGTACGAGCCGGCTGCACTGTTCAAAAATAATTCACTTTGATCTCTTGCTATTACTGTAGTAATTGTATCTTGAGAAACAAAGGAAGACCTCTTACCTCACGGAGACTTCCTCCCACCTAAAAAAACACTACTCATTAACTGACTCAGAAGTTTGTATCCGTGTAGGAATAAACTACAAATTTGATGAAATTTGTATTTTTCATAGCTTATTTACCAAAATTCCCGCCTCAGCCACTCCTCAAGTCTGACCAGAGGAGTGTTGCAAGTAAATGGTCGATGCAAGTGGGACGCGTCATGAGCAGCAGTTTTCTAGCAACACAACATGATGTAGTCTACCAATTTCTTTTTGATTGTCTGGCCATAGAAAACAAAACCAGAAGTAACCCCATTAAATGACTCGGGTTTATATAGCTAGGAAACGATACAAATCAAATTACTGTATATAAAAATTTATAGTATTCTTTAATGTATAAGGTATACAGTGAGCCCTCGCTACTTCGCGGTTGGACTATCGCGGATTCACCACTTCGCGGATTTTTTTCATAACGAATGTATATACATATATCGCGGATTTTCCGGAAATTTCGAAAATACCGTGATATATGAAGACCCCAAATACGTATTTCGTTAATTCCATTAATACTGTAATTAGTTATATCTGCTCTTACTGATGGTTCATTGCATTACATATGGCATATAATTTAGTACAGAAAGAAATAAAACACGAAAAGAGAATGTGATCATACGATAATTCAGTATACAGTACGTAGTAAAATTAAATCGAACATGAAACGCAAATCAGATGCAGTCATACCGTATTTGAATGGTGTAAGACTTCTGATGGCTACTACTACAAATGTAATGGATGTGCATCTTTTCCATGAATCTTTTGTATGTATACGTACGTAGTACTGCATCCAATAATATTCTTTGTTGCAAAAATCACATCCCGAATAAGCGTACATATCCTACAACAAAACAAGCGTAAAATAGCGTACGTAAAGCTGTATATGTAGTACCTTGTATTTGAATTGGTAACTACTACGTAGCATGTAAGACAAACTGTGATTGGTTCAAGCGCTGATAGATGACGAATCAGATCCCAAGTTTTGAAATCTAGCCTGTGATTGGTGTTTTGACCGCTTCTCCAACCCGCAGCATCTTTTCGCGGCCACTTTGTTTGCCGCTCTCTCGCCGGGTAGATGCTGCTACGTTACTGTGAACTTTAATCTGTGCTGTGCGTGACTGTTTGAAGTTGAACTTTTTGTTGAACTTTCTGTTTAACCCCTACTGTACAATGGCTCCCAAGCGTTCTGTTTCTACTAAGGCTGGTAGTGAGCCTAAACGCCACCGAAAGATGATGACGATTGCTGAGAAGGTGACACTTCTCGATATGTTAAAAGAAGGCAGAAGTTACGCGGCCGCAGCCCGCCATTTTGGAGTGAACGAATCCACCGTTCACTACATCAAGAAGGACGAGGGGAACATTAGAAAGACGGCTGCCATCACCTTTAGCAGATCAGCAAAGCGAGTCATTACCACGCGTAATAAAACGATCATCCGTATGGGAGGTGCTTTAGCAGTCTGGATTGCCGACTGCCGGAAGAAGAACATGGCCTTGGATACGAACACCATCCGAACCAAGGCTTTGGGCTTGTATGAGAATTTTGCGGCAAAGGAACCTCAAGACGACGATGGCGACCATGCTGAAGAAGATGATGATAATGTAGATGAACCTCAACCAGGGACATCCACTGATTCCCAGCCTCAGAAACAACGTTTTTCCGCCAGCAAAGGATGGTTCGCGAAGTTTCTGAAACGCTTCGGCCTGAAAAGCGTTTCCCTGCATGGCGAGGCGTCTTCCGCTGACACTACCGCTGCTAAAACTTATGTGAACGAGACGTTCAAGAACATTATCGCTGAAGGTGGATACAAGCCGGAACAAGTGTTTAATATGGATGAGACCGGCTTTTTTTGGAAGAGAATGCCGTCGCGAACTTCCCTGTTTAAAGAAGAAGCCAAAGCCTCTGGCTTTAAAGTGTTCAAAGATCGCGTAACCCTCGTGATGTGTGGCAATGCTGCTGGATTTTTGCTAAAGCCGGGGCTTATTTACAAGTCGAAAAATCCTCGAGCTTTTAAAAATAAAAATAAGAATCTCCTTCCCGTGTACTGGATGCATAATCAAAAAGCATGGATTACGAAGATGCTCACCTCTAACTGGTTCCACCAGTGTTTTATCCCGCAAGTCAGCAAATATCTCGTAGAGAAGGGCTTGCCATTTAAGATCCTTCTCTTTATGGATAACGCTGGTGGACACGCAACTGATCTGTCGCATGAGGGCATTCAGGTTGAGTTCCTGCCACCCAACACCACGTCATTAATTCAACCGATGGACCAGGGGGTTATCAGGGTGTTCAAGTTCCTCTACACGAAGAATACCTTGGCGGACCTCATTGCGTGTGTGGATGCTGCCCAAGATGATGAGGATGAAACTTTCAATTTGAAGGCGTACTGGCGGATGTACACAATAGCCACGTGCCTGCAGAACATCCAGAAGGCACTGCAAGAAATGAAACCTGCTACTGTCAATGCGAGCTGGAAGAAGTTGTGGCCCCAGATTGTTTACGATGACGAGGGATTTACACCTGCTGAGATTCAACACTCTGCAATACGCAAATCTGTGCAATTGGCTGCGATAATAGGAGGTGACGGGTTTGGCGACATGACGACTGAAGACGTCGACGAGTTGGTGGACTGCCATTCCCAGCCGCTAACTGACGCAGACCTAGAAGACCTGACGAAATCGGCCAGTGAAGAAGACAGTGAAACACAGGAAGAGACCCAAGAAAATGTCGAAGAAACGGGCTTAACATTAGAACGGCTTGCCAAGCTCTGCAACCATGCAAAGGAGTTGAAAGAAATGTCGCAAGAGTGGGACGAGGATATGGTTCGTTCTATGCAATTCTGCAACAAGATCGATGAAGACATGACTCCATACAGGATGCTCTTCGAGCGAAAAGAGAAGCAGCGGCAGCAACTTCCGATCACAATGTTCTTCCAGCCTCGCAAAAAAGAGCCAGTTCCTCCTGCTACTACGCCTTCGGAAGAAATTGAAGAAGTGTCCCAGGAATAAGTTGAAGAGGTGTCCCAGGAAAAGACACCTCCGTCTGAAGAGACGTAAAATACTATCATTGGCTGCACAGTAGAAGACATCATCAGCTTCATCATCATCATTTCTACTGTGCAGTAAATTCATCGCCATCATCATTCAAGTTTTTCTTCAACTTCTTTCGTGGTGAGTACAGTAACAATCTTTATTTTTTTTATACATGTTTTACTTTAATATTCTAACATTTTAATATTTGTGCCTGTTTTAGTTTAGTATGCATTAAGTTAAAGGGAAGGTTTTAAAAGTCTGAATATACTTGTTATAACCTATCATATTTTGTTGTTTAAAATTTACATTTACTTATGTAAAAACAACTCTCTCTCTCTCTCTCTCTCTCTCTCTCTCTCTCTCTCTCTCTCGTAAATTGTTTTCCTGCTTTGCTACGTATGTACTGTATTATTTTATATAGATACGGTAAATAATATCTGTAATAATATATTTTCTAAAAGCTTTTACTGTAATATCATTATTTATCACTTTCATCATGCGCGTTAAATGCCTTTGTTTGTTTATTACGATCGAAGATGGAGCGTACTTTATGACGCCGCCGTTTCAGGCGGTGTCATAAAGAAAAACATTTCATTTGGAAGTCCTAAGAAAAATTAATTAAACATTGGTAATAACAAAATCAACATACTGTACTGAATAATCAATATAATCGATGCAAAAACTAACGTATACACAGATGTGTAAATGCGTTTGTTTCTTCATTATGATCAGAGATAAACGTAAACAAAACATTGGTTGCCATTTTTTATCGTGCTTTTTGGAGTGTTTAGGAAACGCATGATATAAAATCGCCTTTAATATTTGTGCCTGTTTTAATTTAGGGTACTGTAGTACATGCATTAAGTGTTCTGTACATTAAAGGGTAGTTTGTTAACAGTACTACGTACAAGGGAAGGTTTTAAAAGTCTGAATATACTGTACATGTTAAATAAATACGTAAATATGGTGTCCCTACTTCGCGGATTTTCACCTATCGCGGTCGGGTATGGAACCTATCTACCGCAATAAACGAGGGCTCACTGTATGACAAAAAAAAATTTATATTCTGAAAACAAAAAAAAACATTTTTACGAGAGAGAGAGAGAGAGAGAGAGAGAGAGAGAGAGAGAGAGAGAGAGAGAGAGTGTTCATTAATCAAAAGGTTCGTTTGTTCTTCTGTCGTTCCACCTTGCGTGGGCGTGACACTAAACTGGATAATTTCTGTTATGGGTATCTCACGGGCTTGGAATTAGGGTATGCGCATTTAAGAACATGACAAATACTGTGTAAAATATCAATAGATGGAAATAATGACAGTAGGCTAACTTTTACTCATGAAAACAATGAACAATACTGCACTAATATTGAGCATATTATATATCTCAGACATGAAAATTATATTATTTTGTAGAAGTGATAGTTGAGAAAATGAGAAACAAAATAATAAAAAAATAAATCAAGTGTTTATAGCTATCAGGGTTAGGAATGTGGTAAGTGATACAATATTGAGGAAATATTTGTGGAATGCAAATAAATCATGTAGGAAATTGGAAATTTATAAATAAATAAGGGAAATGTGTACAGTATATGGATTGAGACATTTTCAGGCAATGATTTGAAGTATGGAGATAATTTGGTGGGATTTTAGATATAAGAGTGTCAGAGAATTTGACCAAACAGACCTTTCAACAACCTGCGTGACATGTTTTGATGGCGTTGTGTTTGGGAGTCAGAGGGGGAGGACCGAGGATGGTTGAAGAAGGAAACACCTACATTGCACTTTACAGAAGGCTTTCTATGTGATTTGAACCCAGATACAAACATGAGAATACACTAAAATAGTCTTTGCATAATCCTGAATAAAAAGAAGACATAGACAGGAATTGATAGTTGAAAGTTTTCAAGGAAGTAATGAAAATTACTAGGTAGAGCATGCTAAGTATTCCAGTATTCATAGTGAGGTCAAAAGAAAAGCCAGGAATGACTGGAGAGAATATTTAGACAGGAAAGCAGATGAGGCTGACAAAGCTATGAATTCAGGGAGTCGCTATGGTATAAAAATTGCTCATAGAATTATTAACGAAATCTCTACTGGGGCAAAGAAGAAGAAACATATACTCATCAAAAAGAGAGATGGATCTGTTATAACAACAGAAGATGAAGAAAGCAACGTTGCATGGAACACTTCAGTGAGGTCATGAATAGGAGATATGAAGGGAATAATTTGATTGATATATCTGATACATTGTAAGACCTTGATGTGACCTTGAATGAATTTAGTGTGTTTGAAATCGAAGCTATCATTTAAAAAACTTAAGACATGGAAAGCCCCTGGATATGATGGAATAACGGCTGTAATGATATTTGCCCAGATTATTTACAAGATTATTTTGTAGAATATGGCGTGAAGAGGCAAAACCTGATGAATGGGAGCCAGGAGTGTTGGTGAAAATGGCAAAAAAAGGAGATCCGACTAATTGCAATAATTACAGAGGCATCTGTAATTATTGAGTAGTTGAGTTGCTAGAGTGTGGACGTGTTTTGCGTCGAGCTCCGTTCAACATTCACCCTGAGTCGTGTTTTAGCTTTTTGTTTCTCGCATAGAATATCATTGAAAAGATATTAGTTAATCTTATTGAGAAACCTGAGTGATAAGAAACAGTACACTATGTCTGCCCCTAACTATTTCTGTCTCATATGTGAAGACACGGATGGAGACCGGAAAAAGGGATAGGATGTGAATGCAATAGATTCTACCAAAAGAAATATGTGTATTTAGCGACAGGCATCACTGATAATGAGCGGAAGAACCTAGATTGGTTATGCCCACACTGTGTAGGTGAAGCCAGACAAGCTAATTTATATATATCAAAATTAAAGGAAGAAGTGAATATGAGAGAAGAGGCCCTAAATGAACAAGACGCGAAAGTAGCCGACTTGAAAAACAAACTTGCGCACCTTTATGCACACGCAGCAAATTCCACCCAGAGTACTGACCTCACTGAGAAATTTGATGTTCTTGCCATGAATATGAAATCAATCAAGGCAACACTTCAAACATTGATGGACTCAAAACCTGAGAAACCGACATATGGTGACAAAGTTAAGGAAAAAAAACTTGTTGGTAATTAAATCAACAAATGCAACAACTAAAATTACTGAAAGAAAACACGAGGTTGAATAGGCACTTTAAGACATTCCTTTACTGTACTTAACACGAGGTAAACTACGAATGGAAATAATGTCGTAAGCTTTGCAAACAAAATTCAGACACTGGTTGCTAACGCTGAAACGAGAAAAATCGGAAAACTAAAACCAAAAATAATGATATGCAGTGTGTACAATGATGAAGATGATGTAGTAAATGCTTTGATTCAAAGAAATCTTTGCCTGGACCAAATCCAAAATATAGAAGGTAAGTGTAGTCCTGAAGAAAAATGCTCCAGGTGAGACCACCCACTATCTGCTGAAATGTGATCCTGAAGTTCGGAGGGCTATTCGTGATACTGGGGTCAACGTTTCGTTATAATGGGGTACTTACAACATACGTGATAGGTACCACGTGATCACCTGCTACTACTGTCAGAGGTATGGACATCTTGAAAAAGATGATACAGTCTGCGGGAAATGTTCAGGAAAATATTCCACCAAGGAGTGTAATTCACAAGTGTCAAAGTGTATTAACTGCACGAAGGTAGACAAAACAAGTGACCACGTAGTAAATTGTAGTAAATTCTAGAGAATGCAAAGCTTATGACATCTAATTGAAAAGACTTGCAGAAAATACTGATCATGATTACGAAGTATGTCATAAACTGTGGCTATGGAAATATACAATCTGTAGGTAATAAGATTATTCAAATTCGAGAATTGATAAACGAGAAATATTTGGACATACTAGAATTATCGGAAACATGGTTAAATAACTTGGACAAGGCGAAGATCACTGAAATGACACCCCCCACACATGCCTTGTTTCACATATCAAGAGAAGGTAGGTCTGGGGGCTCCGGGTTGCCGGACTCTATTCATAAAAGTTACTCAAATCTCAAAATGTTAAAAGGAACTAGTGTAACAAACTTTGAATATACAGAAATAAACTATACAAAAAAAACCCCAGAAAATATCCTTTGTAACAGTACAAACCTCCGAGAACAAACACTAGTATAATTTTTTAAGAATTCGGTGCTCTCATTGAGATGATTATCATGGAGAAAAAGGAATTAATTATCTTTGGAGACTTCAATTTTTGGATGGATGACGCATCAAATCCTGACGCTTTGGCATTTAGTAAGTTATTAGAATCATATCGACTAGTGAATAATGTCGTCTGTACAACTACTTTAACTGGGCATACGTTGGACCTTGTTTTAAGTGATGACATGAATAATATTGTATCTGATACAAATGTTGAAGAGAAATGTACTATCTTCCCAGTGCACAAACTTATTACGTTTAGTCTACCTCTACAGAAACTTGCATTAGTAAAGAAAATAAATTTTAGACATGAAATTTTTCTCCTACCGTATTTATTGAAGAATTTACTAAGAAAATAAATGATGCTATCAACATTCCCTGTGATCACGTTGACCAACGTCTGTTGGGAATTAAGTGTGTTAACTGTCTTACGACCTCTTATAATAAAGTGAGTAAAAAGTGAATATGACACCATGTGCCCACCGATGGAAAAGACTATACTGTAACTATAAAAGACCAATCTCCTTGGTTTGATGGAGAGACTGGTGAAAAAGAGAGAAAAAAGACATAAAGAAAGAAAGTGGAATCTGTTAAAAACTGAAAGTAGTTGGGTAGAATACAAAACTGCTACCTGTCAATATAACTATCTACTAGGAAGGAAAAAAGTGATTACTGTAAGATAAAGATCATCGAAGCAGCAACAGACGTCAATAAGTTATATCGTTTCCTAAATGCTATAATGGAAAATGTAAAAGAAAAGAAGCTACATGATGGATACAGGGACCAGGAACTAGCAAATAATTTTCTAGTATTCTTTAAAACAAAATTGAAAATATAACCAGATCATTTGTAAATAATCAACATCAGATTAATAATACACCAGGCACACAGACAAAATTAATAAGATTCAACAACATAACACAAGATGACATCACCAGGATTATCAAGAGAGGAAAGAAAACCAACTGCGCGATCGATCCTATGCCAATATCTGAAGTAATTGGAGAGAGAAATTTTTATAGTCTAGCCGAAATAATAATGAGAATAGCAAATGCAACCATTGATGAATGTAAGTTTCCTAAATCTGAGTAAATGGCTATAGTCACACCAGTTCTGAAAAATGCTCTGGACTACCAGGAATTAAGCTCATATAGACCTATTTCAAATCTATCCTTTGTTTCAAAAGTACTTGAATACGTAATTCTTGAACAACTAGTCAGTCACTTAGAAGTAATAGAAGCTTTGCCTGACAACCAATCTGCTTACAGAAAACTATACTCTACGGAGACAGCCATCTGCTTTGTTGTAAATGATATGCTGGAAATGATGGATGCAAATAAATGTGGTATTTTAATATTACTCGATCTCAGTGCTGCTTTTGATACAGTTGCTCATGAACTGCTACTAAATGATCTGCGGTCCATCGGCGTTGAAGATCAAACTTTTGAATACCTAAAAGACTACTTGGTTGATAGAAATTAATGTGTACAAATTGGAAACTCCTATTCATCATATGAACCCTTAAACAGAGGGATACCCCCAGGGGAGTGTACTTTGCCCAATTTTATTCTGCATCTATACTATTGGTCTATCGAAAATACTACAAAGGCATGGTGTGAAGTTCAAACTATTTACGGATGACACACAATTTTACTTAGCCATAAATAAAATAAACGACACTACTGAAACTCTGAACCGAATCCTTGATAGTGTTAGAGAATGATTGACATTTAAACAACTAAAATTAAATGAAAACAAAACTGAGTTCATGGTGGTGGGTAAGAGAAGCAGCGTGAGAAGCTTGGGTGATATTCAAATGAATATAAATAATGA
>NC_090737.1:96919708-96922208 GCF_036898095.1 Palaemon carinicauda | reverse complement strand
GAAATCCTTTTGAATTGAGACTATCATTGATTTTCTGAAGGCCTTTGAGGGTGTTATTTGATAACCTGGACAGTTAGGATTTTTGGATGCTGAATTCCACAAATTTATGAAACCCATAAGGTTGTTGATACGCAATGGCATTATTCACTTGTTTATTGATAAACGTATGAATGAATGTTTGTTTAGTCACATTTAACCTTGGTCGGCCTTGGCAAGAGTGTGCCTCAGTTTTTTGCCTTGAATGAAGGCAAAGAAGTCCTTATCGTTCTTTACCTGTTTTTGGGAAGATTTTGCCTAAAATTTGGGGGAAAAAAATAAGTTGAATGATATGAATAACGTAATTATTTAACCACATTTATTAATGAAAAATTAAAGATGCATTTAGTATTTGCCATAGGGATATTCCAAGAATTTTTTATATTTGTTCAACAATATATTTATTCTTTAGAAAGTAAAGGATTGTTAACAATACAGTATATACCCATATGTGGCTGTGTTAAAATTTTGAAGGTTGAAAACAAATCTGGCACTATAAAATTTATTTTTTATTCATTTATTTTTTTTTTGAGTTAGCTTTAAAGTCTTGATCGACTCAGCGTAGAACGACTGACAGCTGAAACAATAGTGATGTAAGAAGGAAAAATAATCGATCTTTCGGTAGACAAATGAAGTACGCCTGGAATTGACAGCCGTGCCCGAGGGCCGTAGACACACGGTCGCCAAAGGAATAACGGTCTTTGTCTATTTGTGTGTGATGGAGGGAGGGGGGAGTGGGTGGCATCCTCCTCCTCCTCCTCCTCCTCCTCCTCCTTTCTAGCCCATGGGAGATGATGATGGTTGTGATGAGGATGATGAGGGGGTCTGAAACGAAGTTCGAAGACCAGTCGGGGTTTTGTGCCCTGTTGCTACTGAGGTTTAATAAACCGAGTCTTGTTTGTTATTGTTTTTCTCCGGATTCGTGGTTCGCGGTTAATGGTTGTCTTTGTATATCTGGGCTTTTTTTTATGTAATATCTTTTATATATATTTTCTTGTTTTTTCTTGGGCGTTTTTATTTGATTTAAAATTCTTGTGACGCTCATATATATTAAATTCTTTATTTAAACGCAGCAGCGAATTTTTTTTCTTTATATATTTTCAATTATTTGCTCCCCTTTTAAAGTGCAAATAACCCTTGTATTACATCGATGAATTTAAGAGGAACTCGTAAACCATTAATTATAAAAAGGTTTTAAGTATTGAAAAAACCCAAATACAAAGCACTAAGGTATACCAGAAACAAATACAGACATCATTGTGTTGAGTATTTATCGACAAGGCAATCAAGTCGAATTGTGGAATCCATAGGTATCTACGGTTTACTAATCAGCCTCTCTCAAGTCAGTAATTAACTTCAATAAACCTTGCCAAGAGGGAAATGAGGTTTGTGTTCATTGTACTGTTAAGAGTTTAATAAGCATGAAATAAACTTGGCACCAAACTTATTAGGAAATCTAGAGCACCAGATTCCAACAGATATCAGGGCAATATTCAAGTCGTTTTGCCATTACCTAAGACTAACACCAAGTAAATTAAGTAGAGTTTCATATTGTTTGGTATTCTATAGTTTAATGTGGCGTTCATTACCCGTAGAGTCTTTGTGTAACACAAGGGGAAAATATAGTTATAAACTGGCGTTTTATGCAGTAGGCTTGAATATGCAAAGGTCATTTTGTGTGATTTTGCAAACTTCACCGAACGGGAAATGGTAAACTGTGAAATGAAAACTTGTGTCACACCTTGGGACAAAAAGGTGTCCAGAGAAAAGGCAACCAAGTGAATAGGTTAAAATGACACACTACTAAGGTATGTCGAAAGTTTCATTGGCGGGCCCAAGGTACGCCATGTTATTACTGATCTTTCTGCAGAAAGTCCTTAGCCCACAGAATGATGTGATGGATTTAGTGGAGATCAGGGTTACACTCAATGACTCTCGCACCCAGGTTGTATGAGAAATTAGTATTTATACAACAGTAAAATAAGGAATATATATATATATATATATATATATTATATATATATATATATATTTATATATATATATTATGTGTGTGTGTGTGTGTGTGTGCGTGTGGTGTGTGTGTGTGTGGTGAAAAATTTTGCACATTTAAACGTGTTTTTCATATTTCAAATAAGCCATATAAATTAATACATTAAAGTCTGGATTCTCTTAACGACCTTTGGACTCTTAGTCTTTTGAGTGATTTCCCCTGGGGCTCTGATCCTGAGGTCGTTAAGGAGAATCCATACTTTAATGTATATGGCTTATTTGATATATATAATATATATATATATATATATATATATATATATATATATATATATATATATATATATATATATATATATATATATATATGTGTGTGTGTGTGTGTGTATAAATTGATATTGTTGGTAATATCTGAAAGGGTTGGCTTCATTGAATAAAAGAGGCAGTAGTCACTGTCGTATTTACATAAATC
>NC_090737.1:96906228-96919208 GCF_036898095.1 Palaemon carinicauda | reverse complement strand
TCGTATTTACATAAATCGAAGGAAAGGTTAATGTTAACAAGTAGAAAAAAAGTCCAAATGTGAAAAACAACGAGAACGACGAGGTGAATTATTTCAAGTCATTGTTTACGTTATTTCGACGATTCTTCTGATTTTTTTTTTCCCGCTGCAAGTTTTTTTTCTTTTTTTCCATCTGTTAATTGTTTATTTTCATATCTAAAAACTAGATTATTTATAATTACAATGAAATGAAAATATAATTGTTTGCAAAATACAGTTCACTTGATTTTATTAGTATATTCTAGTCTGTATTTATTGTATTGTACTTTTCTGAAATTAGACTCCATATTCAATCTTACTCTTCTTTCAAAGAATTTTCTGCCGAAGGACTATTATTATTTTCATAGATGGATAGTTGACGTTTTCCTGTTATAGATGTTCTATATTTTCTGGTTTTTGTTCTATGGAAATTTCTATCAAGCTATTGTACATTCTTATAAAAAATATGGATTAAGGACATCTTTTTCTGTGGCATAAAATGTGTATATGTATATGCATGTTACGCTCACCGAATATGGATATTATAAACTTTCTATTAGAAAGTTTTTATTTATGAAATTAACTAAACAACTTCATTGTTATTTATTTAGTAACTCCTTTTTGACGTCAATATAGTCTGTCAATCGATCTCAGTGCTTCAACTATTGTATCACAGAACAGGCTATTGAAATTTTGATATCAAGTATTCTCTCTCTCTCTCTCTCTCTCTCTCTCTCTCTCTCTCTCTCTCTCTCTCTCTCTCTCTCTCTCTCTCTCTCAAGCACGCATCTTGGTAACAAATCCTGCATACTTTTTTTTGCACTTATTGCGCCATGCGAAACGTGTAGTTTGCCGACCATCACGTCGGTCCTAATCTCCTTTATTATACCTTTCGGTTGCTCTCTCTCTCTCTCTCTCTCTCTCTCTCTCTCTCTCTCTCTCTCTCTCTCTCTCTCTCTCTCTCTCTCTCTCCGCAGCGTACGTGGGTTCAACCATCCTCTTCTCTTTCGTAAGTGGCCTATTTTTCTCAGGCAAATTCCATACCTTTCGTTGAACGTGAGGTAGAGAGTTTTGAGGTAAATCACCTGCATTTCATATCATTTCTTACACTTACGACAATTTCCAAGGACATTGAGGAAACAAGATGATACGGCCGATGCAAAGTTTACATGTAACTATATTTAGTTTATTTTCGAACTTATATAAGTTACTCGGACTCATATTTATTTAGATTGCCTGTAGGTAAATCTTTGACTTCAGTAGCCACATTTTTTAGCACTTGGTCATATATAAATATTTTGTCTATTGTCTGTGTAGTTTTATCAGTTATGTAATTTTAAAAAATCCATTAGGTAGACTTAATTTTACATGGATACGTTGGAATTTCCAGGTATAGAATTATACTTGTTCTGAGTTCATTTAGGTACAGTAGCTCCCAGGTGGACGTATTTATTTGCGAGAGTGTTATTTTTAGTACATTTTATTTATTGGGCATTTTTTCAATAATTTTATAACCTTTTGCTTTGGATAACTAAGGATGATATTATCATTATTATTATTATTATTATTATTATTATTATTATTATTATTATTATTATTATTATTATTAGCCACGCTACAACCCTAGTTGGAAAATCAGGATGTTATAAGCACTCGGGGAAAAATAGCCCAGTGAGTAAAGGGAATAAGGAAATAAATAAATGATGAGAAAAAATTAATAATAAATCATTCTAATAACAGTAAAAACATCAAAACAGATATGCCATATATAAACTATAAAAAGGTTTATGTCAGCCTGTTCAAGAAGGGTTGTTTTACGTTAGCCTTCGTAAGAAGGAAGTTGCTTTTATACTGAATTACCGAGATAAATAGAATTGTCAGTCTTCGTTCTCCAGTAGTATTTATCCTTTAGTTATCTTCAAAACACAGTGATTAGAGAATAGTTATTTTGATAGTCATTTTCAATAGTTATTCTCAAAATTATTTGATCCAGTGAACCTTTTGAATTAGAATTCAGTTACTGTCCTAAATCTAATTGGGCAGTTGATATTTGCTAAACTTTAACAGTGTTAGGCATAAATTGCCAATTCGCCTAAATCAAATTATTATAGTTTTCACATCGACTCTTAATTTACCTTTAAAATGAGTTTAAGTTAATCAAACCAAATGAAGATATCACATAATTAACAAATGGTGCTGATGAAATATTTTTGTAATTTAATGCCTAAAACTGATATGGAAAGTTTCAGCATTATAAACATAAGAAGTCCAATTATTTAACAATATGGTTTTTAGGTCTTTATCTGTCTGTGAGCCCTTTTACTTGCAAATATTAAAGATAAAACAGAAGATAAAACCGGAAGTATTTATCTTTAAAGAGAATCTCTCTCTCTCTCTCTCTCTCTCTCTCTCTCTCTCTCTCTCTCTCTCTCTCTCATAGTATTTGTATGATACTTGAATGATTTTAGCGTATGTCATACACTGTGATAATGTTTGTATGTATATACTGTAATTTATATAAGTGTATAGACCATACTAAACTTTTGAGAGAAAATTTTCCATTAAACTTAAATTGAAATTAATTGATACAAAGTTTAAATAATTCCATTAAGATATTATAGAAGGGTAAATCCAATTGTTTACTCACTCTGGAATTGATAAGGAATCAAAACTGCCATTAGTATAAGGATATAGGATGTTCTTTCCGGACGTTTAGGAACTCCTGCAAATTGTGAACTGTCACTCAGGACAATCCTCCTGAACCCAAGAAGGATTCGAGGTCCTTCCAGTTTAATGGTGCGTTCTCCGCAAACACAGGTGGCCACGGTTTTTCTGATATGTTTTACAAATATTCGCATGTGTGTTCGTACTCTGGGAGATCCCTGTCGAATTCAGGAATGTATTCTTAGACTTGAAATGAACCCATCTCTACCATGATAGCTGATTAGTGAGTTTGCAAGACTTGGTTATTGATGATGAATGTATATCACTCATCACTAATTAGCTATCATGCTGGAGGTGGGTTTATTTCAAGTCTAAGAACAGATTCCTGAATTAGACAGGGAGCAAATGCTTTTTTGTTGACCAGGCGGACATGGGTCTTTTTATAGTTTATTTATGACATATTTGTTTTTGATGTTGTTAATAGTTTGTATATGACATGTCTGTTTTGACGTTGTTACTTGTTTTGGAGTGATTTATTGTTAATTTGTTCTCTTCATTTGTTTATTTCCTTATTTCCTTTCCTCACTGGGCTGTTTTTCCCTGTTGGAGCCCCTGGGCTTATAGCATCTTGCTTTCCCAACTAGGGTTGTAGCTTGGATAGTAATAATAATAATAATAATAATATGTACGGTCGACTTGTAATAATATTATATCTTTCTCGATAGCGTGGTTGGTTAGAGTTCCAGCAGGCATAGGTTCGAATCTTTGCCCGATCGAACCTTTAATCATAAATCAATTTTCAGTGGATATACATTTCAAAGGTAGAATTCGATATTAAATGCCATTGTGGTTGATATTTACATGGATTAAAATTGCAAGTGTTTGTGATATATATAAATCACAAGTGTTAGTGATATATATATATATGTGTATATATATATATATATATATATATATATATGTATATATATATTTATATATATATATATATATATATATATATATATATATATATATATATATATATATCTATATGTATTATATATATATATATATATATATATATATATATATATATCGATGTATATACATATACATATATAAATATTATATGTATATGTGTGTATATGTATATATATGTCATATATATATATATATATACAGTATATATACATATATATATTATACATACATTTATATATGTATATACAATTTGTGTTAAAATTGCACACAAATATACTGTAGAGTTCATATTAATGATTTTGGATTTATGATGATACACATGCCTTTTAATCTTTTGTTGATAATATTTTTCTTTCTTTACAGGTAAGTGACGAAAGACGGTAGACGAGGCTGATATAGTGAGTATCATCCTTCTTTCTTAATTTTTTTTTATCATTCCACATATTTTAAGAATGAATGTATGTTTGAAGAATTCTCTATTACAATTTATATTTGCCGGTATTATTCAAGTGTGTACATTTTTATGGAGCAAGCCAGAAAGAGCGGTAACTTGTGTAATCTATAGAACAGAACGGAAAGCTTACAAAGGCGTTTTTTATTACTATTATTGCAAGTAAATCGAACCTGTTGGCCTTTGCTTTCAATACATTTTGATTTAATTTCGCTTGGGAACAGATCTCTATCACTCAATCGGTGAAAGACTTGGACGCAGTGATGTTATTTTCGCAAATAATTTCCTCTGATAACTTTGTTAGATGGCTGAAAATATGAGGGATAGTAAAAGAACAAGGCATCGGTTGTATTTTGTCAAAGACATTACTTTAGAACCAAAACCATAATCTTCTGGAGATCAACGCTCAGTAGGCGAAGGGCATACCTACACAGACACACAGACACACACACACACACACACACACACACATATATATATATATATATATATATATATATATATATATATGTATATATAGATATGTATATGGATGGAAGTGGTGTGGAGGGATATGGGCAGGGTGGGACTGGGGGAAGAAAATGCAAGGAATATAACATGGAGAAAGTTGGCAAGATCTGCTGACCTCGCTATACACTGGGACTAATCAGGTCAAAAGATTATATATATATATATATATATATATATAAATATGTAATGTATATATATATATATATATACAGGTATATATATGTATATAATAGCATTTCTGGAATTCGCAATATACCTTTGGAGTATGTTACAAGCGACAACACATTAGTCCCACACACACAGCCTCTTTATATATATAAATATATATATATATATATATATATATATACATACATATATATACACATATATATATACATATATATATATATATATATATATATATATATATACACACACACATATATATATATATATATATATATATATATATAAAGAGGCTGTGTGTGGGAGTAATGTGTTGTCGCTTGTAACATACTCCAAAGGTATATTGCGAATTCCAGAAACGCTATTATTTTGCAAGACATCGTTGTTAACCTGACGTTTAACCTACCTCGATTAACCGGAATTGTGACCTCCATGAATTTCTAAACACTCAGAAGTGTCCTCCTTCCTTCAAGCTGATGGTTATCATTCCCTTGCCAGAAATAAGTTATTAGAATAAAAAAAACTCAGTTTAACACAAGGTGAGAAAGAACGACGAAAATCATCCCTTAGGTATAGATAAAAGTTTGGCTGATTTTGAATTATCATCTTTCCATCGTTGGATTGAATACCGAATACGTCACAAAGTAGCCATTTTCAGATTGATATAATGTCTATAAAGTTCTTATATATAACTAGTTTATGCAACCCGTCAAAAATGACTGCTAAAAATTCAGATAGATCACTCACACACGCACAGGTATCCCTCCATCTCACCAGGGTATGGGTACTCCCTCTCCATCCTACCCGAGGAAACAGGGAGATAGCGTGACTGGATGGCTCAGTTGGTAGAGTCCTCGCAGGCATGGTTTCCGGCCGAATAGGCAGGGGTTCGAATCTCTACCCGGCCAGAAGCTGTTACCATAAAATGAATTCCAAGTGGATATGTATTCCCAAGATAGAATTTGGTATTAAATGCAATTTGTTGGTGATATTTACATTGGTTGAAATCACGACTGTTCGTGATATACTGTATATTCATCATATATATATATATATAATATATATATATATATATATATATATATATATATATATATACATATATATATATATATATATATATATATATATATATATATATATATATATATATATATATATATATATATATAGCCAGACACTTGCTTTATATCATATAGGGGAGGTGATTTATGATACCCGCTAGTAAATTGCCGATTTTAATATATTTAAATGTAAGTATTATTTAATGTATGTATGTATGTATCTATGTATATTCAAATTATAAGCCGTAAATTATTATAAATATCAAATCCAATTTTCCTTGGCATAAAGCATGCAATGGGTAATTATGCATAAGTGTATCTACTTGTCCCAGGAATCAAACACATGTCTCGGGATCGACACGGATGTACATGGTTGACTTATCCACTGGGCTCTAATATATATATATATATATATATATATATATATATATATATATATTTACACATATTTATAGTATATATATGTATATATATATATATATATATATATATATATATATATATATATATTGTATGTGCATCTATACAGTATATGCTGTGTATATGTGTATATAAAATATGGATACTCATATATATATATATATATTATTATTATTATTATTACTATCCAAGCTACAACCCTAGTTGGAAAAGCAAGATGCTATAAGCCCAGGGGCTCCAACAGGGAAAAATAGCTCAGTGAGGAAAGGAAATAAGGATATAAATAAATGAAGAGAACAAATTAACAATAAATCATTCTAAAATAAGAAACAACATCAAAACAGACATGTCATATAATAAACTATCAACAACATCAAAAACAAATATGTCATAAATAAACTATAAAAAGACTATGTCTGCCTGGTCAACAAAAAAGCATTTGCTCCAACTTTGAACTTTTGAAGTTCTACTGATTCAACCACCTGATTAGGAAGATCATTCCACAACTTGGTCACAGCTGGAATAAAACTTCTAGAGTACTGCGTAGTATTGAGCCTGGTGATGGAGAAGGCCTGGCTATTAGAATTAACTGCCTGCCTAGTATTACGAACAGGATAGAATTGTCCAGGGAGATCTGAATGTAAAGGATGGTCAGAGTTGTGAAAAATCTTATGCAACATACATAATGAACTAATTGAACGACGGTGCCAGAGATTAATATCTAGATCAGGAATAAGAAATTTAATAGACCGTAAGTTTCTGTCCAACAAATTAAGATGAGAATCAGCAGCAGAAGACCAGACAGGAGAACAATACTCAAAACAAGGTAGAATGAAAGAATTAAAACACTTCTTCAGAATAGATTGATCACCGAAAATCTTGAAAGACTTTCTCAATAAGCCTATTTTTTGTGAAATTGAAGAAGACACAGACCTTATATGTTTCTCAAAAGTAAATTTACTGTCGAGAATCACACCTAAAATTTTGAAAGAGTCATACATATTTAAAGAAACATTATCTATACTGAGATCCGGATGTTGAGGAACCACCGTCCTTGACCTACTTACAATCATACTTTGAGTTTTGTTAGGATTCAACTTCATACCCCATAATTTGCACCATGCACTAATTCTAGCTAAATCTCTATTAAGGGATTCACCAACCCTAGATCTACATTCAGGGGATGGAATTGATGCAAAGAGAGTAGCATCATCTGCATATGCAACAAGCTTGTTTTCCAGGCCAAACCACATGTCATGTGTATATAGTATGAAAAGTAATGGGCCTAGAACACTACCCTGTGGAACACCAGATATCACATTCCTATAATCACTATGGTGCCCATCAACAACAACTCTTTGAGATCTATTACTTAAAAAATCAATAATAATGCTAAGAAACGACCCACCCACTCCCAACTGTTTCAGTTTGAAAACAAGGGCCTCATGATTAACACGGTCAAAGGCAGCACTAAAATCAAGGCCAATCATACGAACTTCCCGACCACAATCAAGGGATTTCTGTACAGCATTGGAGATTGTAAGAAGGGCATCACATGCTCCAAGGCCTTTACGAAAACCAAATTGCAAACTAGGGAGTAGATGATTACCTTCAGCAAACCTATTAAGACGTTTTGCCAGAAGACGTTCAAAAACTTTAGATAATATTGGAGTTATGGAAATTGGGCGGTAATCAGTGGGACTTGAGCTACCACAAACACATTTACATAGAGGAGTAACATTACCAATTCTCCAACTAGTGCTAAAAGCTCCTCTTCTTGCTAACTTGCGCAAAATAACAGATAACTTTGGAGCTAAGAAATCTGCTGTCTTTATAAAAAACAAAGGAAAAATACCATTTGGGTCTACACCTCCATATGCATCAAGGTCCATCAACAGAGCTTTAATCTCACGAGATCGAAAAGCTAAACTAGTTAGTTTAGCCTCAGGAAAACAGGAATGAGGAAGTTCAAGTTTTTCATTACTCTGTTTACTGTCAAAAACATCAGCCAAAAGGGTTGCCTTTTCCTTTGGACAGTGAGTGACTGAGCCATCTGGTTTAAGTAAAGGAGGAACTGTTGCATCTACACCAAAGAGTGCAGATTTAAGGGTAGACCACCATTTATGTTCCTGAGTTGTACCAGAAAGTGTTTCTTTTATGGTTAAATTGTACTCCTTTTCAGTTGAGGCATAAACTCTCTGAGCAAAAGCTCGAAGCTGAGTATAGTTGTTCCAGGTCAAATCTGATCTGTTACCCTTCCAAAGTTGATAGGCCTCCTGCTTCTCCAAAAAAGCACGTCTACAATCATTATTGAACCACGGTTTGTCCTTCACTCGGTACCTTAGCACACGAGAAGGGATACGCCTATCAATTATGTTAACTAGATTCTCATTCAAAGGGACAACAGGATCTACACTATTATATAATTGTGACCAATTCAAGCACAAAAGATCATGTAAAATCCCATTCCAGTCTGCTTGGGATTTCATATAAATTTTACAAGAATATGATATATCAGGGACAGGCTGCTCAGTCTTCACTAATAATGAAATCAAGGCATGATCAGATGTCCCGACTGGAGAACCAACCTTACCAGTTATAACGCCAGGGGAGTCAGTGTATACAATATATATATATATATATATATATATATATATATATATATATATATATATATATATATATATATATATATATATATATACATATATGTGTGTGTTTGTGTAATAGACTTATTAAAATAAAGCTTTTGAGAGACAAGGCTATTACGGATACTAGACACTGGGCTGCTTGTGTGTGTGTAAGAGAGAGAGAGAGAGAGAGAGAGAGAGAGAGAGAGAGAGAGAGAGAGAGAGAGAGGAGAGAGAGAGAGTGAGTTTGCGTACGAGTTTGTTACTTAGCCCCAAGGGATGATGTGCCAGGTGTAACCTTCACCTGGGTCGAGGAAGTGTCATCGACACAAAGAAAAAGGAGAGAAGGGAAAAAGAAAGGCAATTCCCGTTCCGTTTCTCTCATTTGTCGTCTATTTTGTCCTTTTTTCTCATTTCCTGTTCTCAACGTTTCTCTTTCACTTCATTTCACATATCTTGTGACGTGTCTGTGGGTTTAATTACACTTAATTTTATTACTATTTTAATTTATTTAATTTTTGTAAGTTACTTCTGGGAAGACTGAATTCATTTGATTTTATTATACTGTAGTTACTCCTGCCAAGAAAGTGGTAATTTGTGTATATTTCAGTAGAAATGCGATTCTCATTACTTGATTTTTGAATATTTGATAGGTTCTTTGGAACCATAGATTAGATTCTCGCTTGAATTCAAGTCTGCATCAGATCCCTGAGTTACTATTGTGACTTTGTGTAAAGTTTAAAGTGTCTAGCTTGGGAAAGCTTTAAATAAAGTGTCTAGCTTGAGAAAGCTTTAGATAAGTGTCTAGCTTGAGAAAGCTTTAGATAAAGTGTCTAGCTTGAGAAAGCTTTAGATAAAGTGTCTAGCTTGAGAAAGCTTTAGATAAAGTGTCTAGCTTGAGAAAGCTTTAGATAAGTGTCTAGCTTGAGAAAGCTTTAGATAAAGTGTCTAGCTTGAGAAAGCTTTAGATAAGTGTCTAGCTTGAGAAAGCTTTAGATAAAGTGTCTAGCTTGAGAAAGCTTTAAATAAAGTGTCTAGCTTGAGAAAGCTTTAGATAAGTGTCTAGCTTGAGAAAGCTTTAGATAAAGTGTCTAGCTTGAGAAAGCTTTAGATAAGTGTCTAGCTTGAGAAAGCTTTAGATAAAGTGTCTAGCTTGAGAAAGCTTTAGATAAAGTGTCTAGCTTGAGAAAGCTTTAGGTAAAGTGTCTAGCTTGAGAAAGCTTTAAATAAAGTTTCTAGCTTGAGAAAGCTTTAGATAAAGTGTCTAGCTTGAGAAAGCTTTAGGTAAAGTGTCTAGCTTGAAAAAGCTTTAGGTAAAGTGTCTAGCTTGAGAAAGCTTTAGGTAAAGTGTCTAGCTTGAGAAAGCTTTAGGTAAAGTGTCTAGCTCGAGAAAGCTTTAAATAAAGTTTCTAGCTTGAGAAAGCTTTAGGTAAAGTGTCTAGCTTGAGAAAGCTTTAGGTAAAGTGTCTAGCTTGAGAAAGCTTTAGGTAAAGTGTCTAGCTTGAGAAAGCTTTAAATAAAGTTTCTAGCTTGAGAAAGCTTTAGGTAAAGTGTCTAGCTCGAGAAAGCTTTAAATAAAGTTTCTAGCTTGAAAAAGCTTTAGGTAAAGTGTCTAGCTTGAGAAAGCTTTAGGTAAAGTGTCTAGCTTGAGAAAGCTTTAGGTAAAGTGTCTAGCTTGAGAAAGCTTTAAATAAAGTTTCTAGCTTGAGAAAGCTTTAGGTAAAGTGTCTAGCTCGAGAAAGCTTTAAGTAAAGTTTCTAGCTTGAGAAAGCTTTAGGTAAAGTGTCTAGCTTGAGAAAGCTTTAGGTAAAGTGTCTAGCTTGAGAAAGCTTTAAATAAAGTTTCTAGCTTGAGAAAGCTTTAGGTAAAGTGTCTAGCTTGAGAAAGCTTTAGGTAAAGTGTCTAGCTTGAGAAAGCTTTAAATAAAGTTTCTAGCTTGAGAAAGCTTTAGGTAAAGTGTCTAGCTCGAGAAAGCTTTAAATAAAGTTTCTAGCTTGAGAAAGCTTTAGGTAAAGTGTCTAGCTTGAGAAAGCTTTAGGTAAAGTGTCTAGCTTGAGAAAGCTTTAGGTAAAGTGTCTAGCTTGAGAAAGCTTTAAATAAAGTTTCTAGCTTGAGAAAGCTTTAGATAAAGTGTCTAGCTTGAGAAAGCTTTAGGTAAAGTGTCTAGCTTGAGAAAGCTTTAGGTAAAGTGTCTAGCTCGAGAAAGCTTTAAATAAAGTTTCTAGCTTGAGAAAGCTTTAGATAAGTGTCTAGCTTGAGAAAGCTTTAGGTAAAGTGTCTAGCTTGAGAAAGCTTTAGGTAAAGTGTCTAGCTCGAGAAAGCTTTAAATAAAGTTTCTAGCTTGAGAAAGCTTTAGATAAAGTGTCTAGCTTGAAAAAGCTTTAGGTAAAGTGTCTAGCTTGAGAAAGCTTTAGGTAAAGTGTCTAGCTTGAGAAAGCTTTAGGTAAAGTGTCTAGCTTGAGAAAGCTTTAAATAAAGTTTCTAGCTTGAGAAAGCTTTAGATAAAGTGTCTAGCTTGAAAAAGCTTTAGGTAAAGTGTCTAGCTTGAGAAAGCTTTAGGTAAAGTGTCTAGCTTGAGAAAGCTTTAAATAAAGTGTCTAGCTTGAGAAAGCTTTAGATAAGTGTCTAGCTTGAGAAAGCTTTAGATAAAGTGTCTAGCTTGAGAAAGCTTTAGATAAGTGTCTAGCTTGAGAAAGCTTTAGATAAAGTGTCTAGCTTGAGAAAGCTTTAGATAAAGTGTCTAGCTTGAGAAAGCTTTAGGTAAAGTGTCTAGCTTGAGAAAGCTTTAAATAAAGTTTCTAGCTTGAGAAAGCTTTAGATAAAGTGTCTAGCTTGAAAAAGCTTTAGGTAAAGTGTCTAGCTTGAGAAAGCTTTAGGTAAAGTGTCTAGCTTGAGAAAGCTTTAGGTAAAGTGTCTAGCTCGAGAAAGCTTTAAATAAAGTTTCTAGCTTGAGAAAGCTTTAGGTAAAGTGTCTAGCTTGAGAAAGCTTTAGGTAAAGTGTCTAGCTTGAGAAAGCTTTAGGTAAAGTGTCTAGCTTGAGAAAGCTTTAAATAAAGTTTCTAGCTTGAGAAAGCTTTAGGTAAAGTGTCTAGCTCGAGAAAGCTTTAAATAAAGTTTCTAGCTTGAAAAAGCTTTAGGTAAAGTGTCTAGCTTGAGAAAGCTTTAGGTAAAGTGTCTAGCTTGAGAAAGCTTTAGGTAAAGTGTCTAGCTTGAGAAAGCTTTAAATAAAGTTTCTAGCTTGAGAAAGCTTTAGGTAAAGTGTCTAGCTCGAGAAAGCTTTAAATAAAGTTTCTAGCTTGAGAAAGCTTTAGGTAAAGTGTCTAGCTTGAGAAAGCTTTAGGTAAAGTGTCTAGCTTGAGAAAGCTTTAAATAAAGTTTCTAGCTTGAGAAAGCTTTAGGTAAAGTGTCTAGCTTGAGAAAGCTTTAGGTAAAGTGTCTAGCTTGAGAAAGCTTTAAATAAAGTTTCTAGCTTGAGAAAGCTTTAGGTAAAGTGTCTAGCTCGAGAAAGCTTTAAATAAAGTTTCTAGCTTGAGAAAGCTTTAGGTAAAGTGTCTAGCTTGAGAAAGCTTTAGGTAAAGTGTCTAGCTTGAGAAAGCTTTAGGTAAAGTGTCTAGCTTGAGAAAGCTTTAAATAAAGTTTCTAGCTTGAGAAAGCTTTAGATAAAGTGTCTAGCTTGAGAAAGCTTTAGGTAAAGTGTCTAGCTTGAGAAAGCTTTAGGTAAAGTGTCTAGCTCGAGAAAGCTTTAAATAAAGTTTCTAGCTTGAGAAAGCTTTAGATAAGTGTCTAGCTTGAGAAAGCTTTAGGTAAAGTGTCTAGCTTGAGAAAGCTTTAGGTAAAGTGTCTAGCTCGAGAAAGCTTTAAATAAAGTTTCTAGCTTGAGAAAGCTTTAGATAAAGTGTCTAGCTTGAAAAAGCTTTAGGTAAAGTGTCTAGCTTGAGAAAGCTTTAGGTAAAGTGTCTAGCTTGAGAAAGCTTTAGGTAAAGTGTCTAGCTTGAGAAAGCTTTAAATAAAGTTTCTAGCTTGAGAAAGCTTTAGATAAAGTGTCTAGCTTGAAAAAGCTTTAGATAAAGTGTCTAGCTTGAAAAAGCTTTA
>NC_090737.1:96891228-96903728 GCF_036898095.1 Palaemon carinicauda | reverse complement strand
TATATATATATATACATATATATATATATATATATATATATATATATATATATATATATATATATATATATATATATATATACAAAGAACAGGGGAAAAAGCAGCGAGAAAGAACGAAAAGAAGAGGACGATTTGATAAAAAAGGTAATAAAAACCGAAATGTCTAGCGAGAGACTGTGCAGGAAATGCCACACGTTGTTAATGTTGATGGGGACGACTACGTAGGTCGACCTGGTGCTGCTGTTTTGCCTCGCGATTTTCCAGACCTGTTGCCCTCGCAAATCAGTGGAGAGAGAGAGAGAGAGAGAGAGAGAGAGAGAGAGAGAGAGAGAGAGAGAGAGAGAGAGAAATTTTGTACAGTACTTCGAAAACAATTTGAAATATTTATAGATTATCTTGTTCAAGATAAGAGAGTGAATTTATTTTGCTGATTATTATAGTTATTATTACTTGCTAAGCTACAACCCTAGTTGGAAAAGCAGGATGCTATAAGCCCGGTGGCTCCAACAGGGAAAATAGCCCAGTGAGGATAGGAAACAAGTAAAATGAAATAAGAACAGTAACAACATTAAAATAAATATTTCCTATATAAACTATAAAAACATTAACAAAACAAATGGAAGAGAAATACTATAGAATAGTGTGCACGAGTGTACCCTCAAGCAAGAGAACTGTAACCCAAGACAGTGGAAGACCATGGTACAGAGGCTACTGCACTACCCAAGACTAGAGAATAATGGCTTTATTTTGGAATGTCCTTCTCCTAGAGGAGCTGCTTACCATAATTAGAGTCTCTCTTCTACCCTTACCAAGAGGAAAGTGAGTACTGAACAATTACAGTGCAGTAGTTAACCCCTTGGGTGAAGAAGAATTGTTTGGTAATCTGGGTGTTGTCAGGTGTATGAGGACAGAGGATAATATATAAAGAATAGGCCAGACTAATCGGTGTATCTGTAGGCAAGGGAAAATTAACCGTAACCAGAGAGAAGGATCCATTGTATTACTGTCTGGCCAGTCAAAGGACCCCATAACACTCTAGCGGTAGTATTTCAACAGGTGGCTGGTGCCTTGGCCAACCTACTACCTACAAGTTTATTTGTGAGTATAGCAAATTGTTTTCGAAGTACTGTACAATTTTTTTCCTCTCTCTCTCTCTCTCTCTCTCTCTCCTCTCTCTCTCTCCTCTCTCTCTCTCTCTCTCTCTCTCTCTCTCTCTCTCTCTCTCTCTCTCTCAGTAATAAAAAAACCGTTCCAATATTTTCCTCATGGATTGATGCACAGTGGCGTGATCGAATTAGTCTCAGTTGTATAACATTTGCAAGAGGAGTGTAATCATCCGGAACTGGAGAAGCTCTGGACTTTCATTGCCTTTTTTTATTTGAGTTTCGGTCCACTGGGATATCACATGAGTCTCAACTTACTAGATTTTGGGGAATTTTTTAAAATTTTACCTTTTTTACGTTCAAGGTTGCCTTATGACATGATGCTGCTTTTAACAAACCACTAAAGATGCTTGCCAGTTTCAGATATGCAAGGTATTCTGGAACTTTCAGCTCAGTCGTCATCTTATGTTTACAATTTTTATCTTCACCAAGGAATTTATTATGTGATTCGGTTTGATAGTTTGTCTATGTGGATTCTTACAAAGATTTACCGAAATCTGGCCTTATGACTTTCAAGTGATTGGGTTTTTGGAGATGAAGAAATGAAACTTTTGGAGCAAATAGGAGAGTATCTTTTGGGAGAGTTAGAAGAGTATCTTCTGGGGAGTATATAAGTAACCTTTGTGAGAGGCAGGAAAGCAACTTTTGTAATATATGGAAAAATAACTTCTGAAAGAGATAAGAAATAAAGTTTGTGAGATTTAAGAAAGTACCGCAACTTTGGTTCAGATAGGAAAGTAACTATTTTTAGAGATGGGAACGTAAATTTTTCGAGAAATAAGGAAATTATTTCTGAGAGAGATAAGAAGGTAATATCTGGACAGAAGGGACATTTTCTGGGGTTGGATATGCATACTAACTGAAAGGTGACGTACCCTCTAATATTTTAAGATTTATATTGATCCTGGCGTATAACCGCTTTAGGACATATGTGCTGCTAAGAGGATAACTTCGTTGAATAACTTCTTATCAACATTAAGTTTATATTGGTTGGATAACTTAGTGTTAACATTACAGTAACACAAACACGCAATGTATATATATATATATATATATGAATATATATATAAAATAGCTTATATATGTAAATATATGTATATAGATATACATACATACATACATATACCAAGGCACTTCCCCCAATTTTGGGGGGTAGCCGATATCAACAAATGAAACAAAACAAAAAGGGGACCTCTACTCTCTACGTTCCTCCCAGCTTGACAAGGGACTCAACCGAGTTCGGCTGGTACTGCTAGGGTGCCACAGCCCACCCTCCTCCGTTATCCACCACAGATGAAGCTTCATAATGCTGAATCCCTTATATATATATATATATATATATATATATATATATATATATATATATATATATATATATATATATATATGTATATGCAATGATTATATACGCTAAAGAACCACAGGGAAATTAAAATAGGGAGTATAATATTAAGTCCTAATTAGTTTCGTGATACTTCTACGGAGGACTGATCATCACCCATATGAAGAAGTATCACGATACTAGTCAAGATTTAATCTTATATATCCTATTTTCATTTTCCATTTGGTTCTTATGCATCTGATCATCATGTTTCCCTGTGATTTTTACGCATATATATATATATATATATATATATATATATATATATAATATATATATATATATATATATATATATATATATGTGTGTGTGTATATATATATATATATATATATATATATATATATATTCACACAGTATATTTGCTTTCCTAATGCTGGTTAGTTGTAGCGTTTGAATGTCTTACCTTTCTTTATAGTGTTACGATGCTTCTCAATTGCGCGTCATAACCAGTAACGTGGCAGCCAAATTTCCCCAGGGACCAGGTCGAAATGCAGCCAAAGACCGTGAGCAAAATATTACTTCGCCTACGATTCTGGGTCATGTTTTACTTAAAGGTGGGAGGGAGGTGTGGGGGTTGGTTGGTGCCCTCACTACTAAGTAATATCTGCTATTTAATGGTGATAGATATCCTCAAGGTTGAAAAGTTTTCTGGTAATCCCTCAATGAGATAGGCGTTTTCATTAAATTAATTGATATACTGAGATATCTGCTGACCAGTAGACAAATGATCGTTGGGGAATATCTATTCTTCTAAATGTGTTAAAGCCGTTCTTCTCTAATTTGTGTATCTTTAAGCTTTACATAGATGATTTTGGTGCTTCACCGTGGTCCATTGCTACTTGCAAATGGCAGGTATGGCTTGTTGTAAGTGTCATTGATTATCTTAAAAGAAATGGCCAAACCCCTACTTTTACTTATTGATTCTGACGTGAGGTCATGGCGAATTTGGGTTAGTCTTAAAGTTTTACATCGGATTATTTATTTTATTATTATTTATTGCACTTTTTTATTACCCATTTGTCCCGTATAGTTGTAAATACTCCCAGTGAACCTCATGCGGTGCACTGTAGGCATTACAGTTTTCAGCGTACTTTTGACCCACAAGATTCATCCAGATTTCATCTTTCTACTGTATCATCGTTCTCGTTCTTTTATTTCTAATCTCTTGTAAATTTCCCTTCATAGTACAACTGCAGGGTTGCACATAGGCACTGAATTAGCTCCTCATGCCCAGGTTGAGTCCATATGCCTAACTTCTGTAAGTCCCCATTACTAAATAGTGCTGGTGTTATCAGCTCACAATTCAATCCAGATGACGATTTCGTGCGTATGTTGGTTTGATATTTATATCTGTTATTTTTTTAAATTAAATTTAACAAATAATAATAATAATATATAACGATTTTATATCGAAATGGGACCAGTTTCCCCAGCTCTTCATAGTCTTGCTATCAAGTTGAGCATCACTTGGTTAGGTCAGACCTTGGCTGGATAAACATTTAAGTGCCGCCGTTGGCACATGTTTTATGATGACCTTAATTGAAATGACGTTTGCAATAGTCTTAAGAGTATGATAGGCGTGGCAGTTGGTTTTGCGTAGATCAAGTTGGCCTGATAATTGCGTGGGGTTCTTAAAAGTCAGAGCAACCTACTAAAGAATTAACAAATCCAGAAAAATTAACACCAGATTGAGGTAATATATTTGGGGATCTCTCTCTCTCTCTCTCTCTCTCTCTCTCTCTCCTCTCTCCTCTCTCTCTCTCTCTCTCACGCACACACACACACACACACACACACACATACGTATGTGTGTTTGTATGTAGTTTTTTTTCATATATAGTTTTATTTTCTTATTTCCTTTCCTCACTGGGGTAGTTTCCCATTTGGAGCTCTTGGGCTAATAGCATTCATAGCCTCCTGCTTTACCAACGAGGGTTGTAGTTTAGCTAATAATAATAATAATGATAATAATAGATAGATATAATTTCTTTTTATTCTAAATCGATATGTAGACAGATAGATATAAATTCTTTTTCTCTCTCAAACTAGACCTTCTAAAGGTACGAAGTTTCCCGTACTCTGCTCTGAAATTTCGTGATCGCAAGATATTTTGTGCTGTTGTTTTGTGTTGTGGTTAGTATTTTTAGTAGGACTTTGAGAGAAACAGTCTCTCTGTTATCGTTATGATTTGGTATGCCTCAGTCTTTCTTTACCTCATTCACACACAAGTATTCAAGTGACATTTTATGTATGTATATATATATATATATATATATATATATATATATATATATATACATATATATATATATATATATATATATAAATATAAACACACACACATATATATATATATATATATACTGTATATATATATATATATAGATATATATATATATATATATATATAATTTATATATATATATCCACATACATACATACACACATATATATATATATATATATATATATATATATATATATATATCTATCTATCTATCTATATATATATATATATATATGTATATATATATATGTTTATATATATATATAATATATATATGTATGATGTCACTTGCATACTTAAGTCTCACTCCTATATTCCCAATATATATATATATTTATATATATATATATATATATATATATTTTTTTTTTTTTTCTCGTATGGGTGTGTTTATGCAGTATAATAAGCTCTCATATTTGAACTCTCTCTCTCTCTCTCTCTCCTCTCTCTCTCTCTCTCTCTCTCTCTCTCTCTCTCTCTCTCTCTCTCTTCTAAATCACCACTGTGCATGCACATAACACCACTTAAGCAGCATGTATTTACTGCAAGCGCAAGCATTCCTGCTCGTCTACATCGTCGCCTATTAATCGCAAGAAAAGCCTTTAGGTCCGAGCATAAGTCGCACCACACTGCGGCATCTTAGGGTCAAAGGCAAACAAATTGATCATTTCCAAGCTGTTACTGTCTCAGGCATAAAGCTCCACTCTGGGGCGCCGTCGTGGATAAACAAAGACACTCGAGTAGATTCATCATTTTGATTTAGTGAGTGCGTTCCTTACGCCCTTGCCCCGTGATAAAGCCATTTCTTAATAATTACCCCCGCCAGGGGAAGAAGCGTGTTTTAGCTTGGGTTTTAACGTTAGTTCGTTTATTATTATTAATAGTTTTTACTATTATTATTATTATTATTATTATTATTATTATTATTATTATTATTATTATTATTATTATTATTATTATTATTATTACCTAATCCAAACCTCTACTGTATTGGGAAAAGCAAGAGACTATAAGCCCAAGGGGACCAACATTGAAAAAAAATGCCAGTGAGGAAAGGAAGCAAGGAAGTAGATAAACTACAATAGAAGTAATGAACAATTAAAATAAAATATTTTGTATGTCACTAGAATTAAGCAAGGACTTGCGTGTGGATTTTTACGAAACTTTCTGGAAGTTAACCCTAGACTAACAAGTTATTAAATGTTAAATATATGAGAGAGTGGAATATTAACAATTTTTAGAGGTTGAATGATTTAGTCATCTTGTCATGAGTTAACTAATTGAGTTGAGTAACTATATCATCTTTTTATTTTTGCTTTAAGTAATCAGGAAAGAAATATGATATGATTATATGCAAAAAGTCCCAGGGTCTTTACGTATATTTTTTCTTTATGCGTCTGTCCTAAATAACTAATGATTTACTTTTTCTATGTATACATTTATTATCTTTTTTATTAGTAAATCGTAGTTGTATGATAATTCCTTTACTCTCTCACCTTTTCATATATGAATTAATATAAGGGTTATTCTATACTTATAAAGGAAGTTATATTAACGTTATTTGTATTTCATTTATATATGGATATTCTTTTCACATATTAGCGTTCTAATTTGTGCTAACTTTTTAAGATGTTAATGAATATATTATCGATAAAAATGAAAATAATTTCCATGCCTTATGTTTATATGTTTATATTGTAAATATAAAATCAATCAATTATAGAGAGAGAGAGAGAGAGAGAGAGAGAGAGAGAGAGAGAGAGAGAGAGAGAGAGAGAGAGAGAGAGAAGGGTAAGGTCATTTTTGCCATATGGAATGAAAACCTGAATCATTAAAGAAAAGGCAAAATTAAATTAAACTTCATTGTTTATCCGAAGAGTCGATCAAACGCCACAAGCGAAACTTTGAGACGAAGGGCACTCGCATTCCACCAATTTTTTCTTGGTCGAAGCTGAACCACCGGGCACTGAGTACGAAGGCGTCAAGGAAACGCCCTCTGGGTTTGTTATTGTGATGGTTTTTCATCCTCTTTTGCTTTTTTTTTTTTTTTTTTCGATTAGGGTGTAAGACAAGCCATTAACAATTGAGTGTTTTTGTGATTTATAGCATGTGCTCGTATATGATTATAATACAGCTATTTAGTTAATTGAGGTTTGCAATTTACTTGTCTTTTAGGAATGTTCTACCATGTAAATGTTTGTACGCCTTATGATCATCATATAACGTTTACTAATTATAAAGCTCTTTTTGAGGACCATTTGCTTTTATCTGGAGATTTTACGTAATCATTATTTTGCCTCGTTTTAATTGACATTAATCGGACATAATACCCTCATTAACAATTAAGTTTCCTATAAAAGGTCGATCATTCTACTAATGATATTCGCCCAGGAATCTTATCGTTGATTGATTGTATGCAAGTTCTAGCTTTTCTTTTCTTTCTTTGAGCAAACCGTGAAACTTTCTCTTTATGACTTCTTGCTATATTACTATGGCTTTGTATGTCAGTGCGAGGTCTTCCTCTTTTCTGTAGGTCGTCCACCCGATTTACCTGTCGGGCGTATTGGTTAATTTGAAGTGACGTATCGTGACGTCATGTCTGATAGTTATCGTTTATTTTAGTGAATATTTCAGCTGGTAATTGATGGTCTGTTGGTAGACTTTTAAGAGGATATATAGGAAACTTTCATATTGATTTTAACTATTCGAAAATGTGATTGATTTGTAGCCATTTGTAAATGATTATAGAATAATGCATTACATTTCTACATGAAATACTTTTGTCGTTAATTGCGAATTATTGTTAGACGAAGATGACTGGACAGTGAAATATTGGGAGTGAAATGGCTGGACAGGATTAGAAATTAAGCTACAAGAGAGATTACTCGAGTGCCGTATGTGGATGAGATCATGGTGAGGGGTAGATGGAGATGGTTTAGGCATGATCTTTGTACTCCCAAGAAAGATTAGTTCACCAAACTTTCAACTTGGCTCCACAAAGTAGAGTTGAAGACCCAGGCCTACATAGCTGACGACTATGAAGCGTGAAGTATGAGATAGTGAGTGGAAAATTATTGAATTAAAAGCTCAAGATGAGACGACTGGCGAAATCTAACCGCGGCCCTTTGCGTCAATGTGCGTAGGAGGAGATGATGGTAATGATGAAGATGCTTAGAAATACATGGAGGTAATTCCAGAACTTGAGATGAATAAAGGTCACGTGTCTTAACCAATTGTTACCGACATCTAGTGGAAGTAGTGTCGACACCCGCAGTTGGAGGAGGAGGACCAGCAGCGATTTGGGGCTACGTTCAATTTATCAAGGTGAAAGGCCGGGTAATGACTGCGGCGTGCCCGGGGCAAAGTCATCTGGCCGGCTTTTATTTCACATAACGGAGGCGCCAAGCATTTTCGCCCAGGGTATAATACTGGCCAGGCTCTGCTATTGCTTCTGTTACTGCTCGCATGGCGCAGAGGACAAAGGCCCTCTGCTCCAGGCTCTTGGGGGAGGATTTCCCTGATCAGCTTTCTCTCTCTCTCTCTCTCTCTCTCCTCATCTCTCCTCTCTCTCTCTCATCTCTCCTCTCTCTCTCTCTCTCTCTCTCTCTCTCTTTTTTTTCTTTACACATAACCATCTCTTTTCTGTTTCTTTCTCATTCTTATTATCCGCTGGTTAGCAATCAGATTGTTGTTATAACTTTCTCTTCTTTTTTTCATGGTTTCGACGTTTTTCTTTTTCCTCATCCCCCCTCTCCTCGCCCTGTTATTTTGTCCAATCCGGTTCCTTTTATTCTATTTACCTCTGGCTTTTCCTTATCTAATTCTCTTATTTATGTTTTCTCCATCCCATCTCCCTTCTATCTTGATTACGAATTCCTCTTATTTCCTTCTTCTTCTTACAAACCGTATCCCTAAGGTATAAAAACTACTTTTATTTTATTTACCTTTTGCTTTTCCTTTTCTAATTCTCTTATTTATGTTTTTCCCCTTCCCACCTCCCTCCTGTCTAATTACTAATTCCTCCTTCATTTCCTCCTCCTTACAAACCGTACCCCCTAAGGTATTAAGAGTACTTTTATTCTATTTTTTTTTTATGTTCTTCTTTTTCTAATTCTCTTATTTATTTTTCCCCATCCCACCTCCCTTCTATCTAATTACCAATTCCTCTCATTTCATTCTTCCTCTTCTTATTAGAGAACGTATTCCCTAAGGTATTAAAACTACTATAAGACGTCCCGTGAGTTGTGTGCTCTCGGGGTGTACTCAATCAGGATTTTTAATTGCCGAACGACCCTTTCGAGACGTTGCATATCAATTAACCTTTGTTGCTCCTTCAGCCTATCAGATCGCAAGGCTTTAATAGCTCGATGGGAATCAGCATTTTTTTTTTCTCCCCCATTGTATTTCGTCTTAGTTTTATAATTTATTTAACCATTGTTTGTGCTGTATCGTAATCGGATCTTCTTTATTTACATTCTTTGAGTTAATCTTATGTTTTTTAAATATTTCATATATATATATATATATATATATATATATATATATATATATATATATATATATATATATATATATATATGTATTGATATATATATTTTTATTTGGACCTTCAATTTTTATGTATTTTGTTTTTCCTTTCTATGTTTTTTGATATGAATCTTAATGAACGGGTCTGTGTATATGTGTTGCTTTTTATAGTAATTTCCATAATTAATTCCATGACTTTTCGCCCTTGAATTAGGATGGTGTGAAGCTGGAAGACTTTGGGTGGAAAGGTCACTAAGGACTGTGGTTGGCTCTGTGAGGGGAAGCACTGTGGATGGGGTTGTGTTTATGCTGGATGGGTTGGAATGTTGAATGTAGTGGTATGTTGAGTGGTATGGGTAAACCTAATGGTCATAATGCTATACGGTTTTGGTGGAATATGATAATAGGTTCTTGTACCTTGAAAAAGGCGACCATATGCTGGTCCAAGTTGAGTCTGAAGAGAGGCAGACTTATGACATTTGTTTGAGGAATATTTTATTCTTTTGATGTTCTTTCTTAATCTACTAACTAATTTTGTCACTTTTAAGTATATTTGATTCCAAATTTTAATCGCCTATTTTCGCACTTGGGGTATTTTGGTAACAGTAATCGCCCCTTCTTACTAGACCAGCATAAATTAGAGTAACCAAGAGTGTTAGAGCTGAGGTCACTCTTGGATAATATACAGTAGTTGGGTGGTTGGAAGGTAGATTTGAGAGTTGAAGCGTACGAAATTGGTGGGGGATGGGGGGCAAATCCAACGACTAAATGCTGTTTTATGTTTCAATTTACTGTGAAGCGATTATTTATTTTTTTATTTTTTATTAATATAAGGTTCTCTTTTGACAGTATGGGTTCTTTAATCTTTTTGATCAGAGCAACACGTAGTGTGTGAGATTGCATATCTAAATGGGCTTGGAAAAAAATTACTCTTGTAGTAGCAATATTGCTTGTGACGGAAAAGGTTGAAATACAATTTTTTTTTTTCTAATATCCTGTATCATCGAATTTCCATATTCGTGATTTTATTTTTCTTATTTTCCATTTAACCTAATTCTAATTTTCGGATGTACGCTATGAATTTATCTTAACTTGACCCACGTAACTTTTGATAATAGGAAATATAATGATAATGAAAAAGAAAACATGTAAAGCCAAATTGTTTATTGTGTACAATACCGATAAATGCATAGTTGATTGAAGATTTGAATAATATTAATGCTTAATTTCTCTTGGTGGGCCATAACAGCAAGACTAGCTACAGGTGTGCAAATAATCAGACGAGTTATACTCGAATTCAGATCCGGAATGTTAAACTTCATTCTTCTGAGGTAACTAAATTTATTTATGTATGTAATGGATTTTTACAGTTGTGTCAATATGTATTCTCTCTCTCTCTCTCTCTCTCTCTCTCTCCCTCTCTCTCTCTCTCTCTCTCTCTCTCTCTCTCTCTCTCGATGCATCTAAGAAGAAATATTGCTGATCCATACGTAACAAAAGTATATTGATTCTTATGAAATCTTTTTTTTTCATTAACTATGTAATATCGTTTGAATATCTCCATTTTATCTCCATTAGAATATTGTTTATTTTTTGGTTATAAATTATAGCTATTCATAGATTTTTTTTTATGTTAAGAATAAAGTACTAACAGAAATATTATGTAACGTTCTATTAGCAATATTTTTTTTTTTTTCGTTTTGCCAAGTGGAATTGCTCTGCAGCTTAGCAACGCATAACATCTAATTATTAAACTAAGATAATATTGGATGAAAACGAAACATAAGAATGAATTGAAGCTGAAATTTGGTCAGTGTGGGGTACTCTGATCATAGAAAAATGTATTGGGTGGGGGGGGGGGGGGAAATCTTAGAGTAGCCATGTCTTAGAGAAATAAAAGCTCTCTCTCTCTCTCTCTCTCTCTCTCTCTCTCTCCTCTCTCTCTCTCCTCTCTCTCTCTCTCTCTCTCTCTCTTTTAGATAATTGGGTCCCTTTTCGAAATTTCTAAAGCAATTCAATTTGAGTTTTAGAAAAATGTAAGAAGTTGAACTCTTGAAATACTTTATAACTTTGTGTGAAATAGTTCGGGATTATCTGATTTTTAGAGAAAAAGGATGTGCAATGCGGAAATTGACATATTTGGAATTCATCCTCCTTGTGGGTTCCCGGATTTCTATTATCCTGTTTTTCTCTTACCTTTATTTTCCCAGTTTCCTTTAGCCCAGAGCAAGAAATGGATATTATGGTCGCCTATTCCGTCCGCCTCTGTACACAAAAAGAAAGAAAAAAAAATTGTATTGGCATATAGGTACGGCCACCGAACTCTCAATTATAGGTTAAAGGGTGTCTGGTTTCAGTTCCAGTTTTATCAGAATAGATGCTCACCAGAACGTCAGCCTGGTAAAGGGCCCCCCCCCCCCGCAATGTTGCCTAACCACAGAAGTGGCCTCCCCAGTAAACAGCTTAAACTCGTGGTCCTGGGCGAGGATCGATCTGCTGCCATACGAATGCAAGGCGAACACGTCACCACTGTACCTGCTAGGAGGCTAGGTTTGGTACGTAATAAATAAGTAAATTTGGGAAAACGAAATGAAATGATGAAATGAAAATTGAATAACTAAAATTAATTGATGAATAAGTTCCTTGGGGATTGGTTGCACCTTGAGAAAGCAAAACGCCGTCCGAAGGTATTTTATAGGGTTTCAATCACCTCGGCTTCTCATTTCTTCGCGATTAAGTTGTCAGCAGAAGCTGATGTTTGTCAGGAGTAGTGTCGGGCTAATGTCACGTCTCATTGACAGTGGTAGGATGTCTCTTGTGTCCCAAATATGTGACGCGGGCTGTCACCAGTGTTTTTGCGTGTTGTATGGAGGGAGAATGCAAAACATGTCGCGAAAAAGGGAGACTTCTTAATTACGTTTTTTTTTCCATGACGAAAAGACAAAAGTTGTCAGGGTTTCATAAATCAAATCTCCTTGGTTTAATGCGTGAAAATATTTATCTTATTTTCATCCTTTATTTTTTGATGAATTATTTTAAATATTGCGTATCTCCTTTTGTTTTCGTGAAGTAGAAGACCTTAAGCCTGTAATGCCAGAGCTCTGTTTCGTTAAGCGTATTCTTATGGTAATGTAATGGT
>NC_090737.1:96879888-96884888 GCF_036898095.1 Palaemon carinicauda | reverse complement strand
GTTACATCATCGTTATTTTGTTTATTCTGGACTGGGCTTGTTTACATAAATTGTAAATCGGAATGTTATCCACTCCATTTTACTTGATGTATAGAACTTAAACTACAAGAGATATTACTCAAGGGCCGTATGTTGATGAGATCATGATGAGGGGTAGATTGAGATGGTTTGAGCATGCTCTTCGCACTCCCCAAGAGAGATTAGTTCACCAAACGTTCAGTTGGGCTCCACAAGGCACTAAAGAGTTTGAATACCCAGGCCTACATGGATGAGGACTATGAAGCGCCAAGTAGGAGATGATGAATGGAGAAGTATTGAATTAGAAGCTCAAGATAGAGATGACTAGCGAAATCTAACCGAGGTCTTTTGTGTCAATAGGCGTAGGAGGAGATGATGATGATATAAATGTTAGCGTAGCTGATAGTCAAAGGCGGAAAGTTACGATCTCAATCTCCAAGATGCAAGTTCAGACGTAATCAAGAGCTCTTAATTGTTTTCTTATATCTATGTTTTGTTTTTTGTTAGCACACAAGATACTGGAGAGATAGTTGGAGAAAGGTTGAGAGTGTTGATAAATTTACAAGAAGTACTTGTGAGAGAGTTGATAAATATACATGAACTACTTTTGAGAGACTTTACACAATATACATGAACTACTTTTGAGAGAGTTTATGAATATACATGAACCACTTTTGAGAGAATTGATAAGTATACATGAAATACTTTTGAGAGAGTTGATACATATACATGAACTACTTTTGAGAGTTAAGAAGTTTACATGAACTACTATTGAGAGAGTTTATGAATATACATGAACTACTTCTGAGAGAGTTTATAAATATTCATGAACTACTATTGAGAGAGTTAAGTATACATGAAGTACTTTTGATAGAGTTGATAAATGTACATGAACTACGTTTGATAGTTGATAAATATACAGGAACTACTTTTGAGAGTTGATAGATATACAGGAACTACTTTTGAGAGATTTGATAAATATATATGAACTACTTTAGAGAGAGAGAGAGAGTTAATAAATGTATATGAACTATTTTTGAGAGAGTTGATAGATATACATGAACTATTTTTGAGGGAGTTGGTAAATATACTGTACATTACTACTTTTGAGAGAGTTGATAAATATATATGAACTACTTTTGAGAGAGTTGATAAATATACATGAACTATTTTTGAGAGAGTTGATAAATTTACATGAACTATTTTTGAGGGAGTTGATAAATATATATGAACTACTTTCGAGAGAGCTAATTAATAAACATGAACTACTTTAAAGAGAGTTGATTAGTATATATGAACTACTTTTGAAAGCATTAATAAATATACATTTATTGCTTATGAGAAAGTTGATAAATATACTTGAACTACTTTTGAGAGTTGCTAAATATACATAAACAGCAGTTTGGGTTTCTGAAAGGACAGAACACAGTGGATACTATTGTTTTGAAGTGAGACAAATCCAAGGGAGAAGAAGCTAGAAGGAAACAGAGAAGTTTACATGTATATTGTGAACACAGTGAAGGTGTGTAACTATCACCTGAGAAACATAGCATTTATTAGAAAATATTTAACAGAGGGCAGTACAAAAATTTTAGTGATGAGTCACGTAATATCAAGGCTTGATTATTGCTATTCTCTACTACACATTGCCCAATACACTACTAAGAAAGCTTCAAAATGTGCAAAACCTGGCGGCTAGACTGATAAAAGGCATTAAACTACGGGAGAGAATAACTCCTGCATTGATCGATCTACATCGGTTACCTGTTAAGGCTAGAATTGAATTTAAGATTTGCTTGTTGACCCACAAAGCACTTACAAGTGAGAAGCCTAAATATCTTCGTGATTGCTTGGTCCCCTACCCTGAAGGTACCAGCACCGCTGTAAGAGTTAGACATGCCGATGACCCACATAGACTATTCGAAATTAGTGTGAATCATGCAATAGGAGGAAGAACGTTCAGTTATGCTGCACCGAGACTCTTCAACGACCTTCCACTCGATGTCAAGAATAGCAAAAATGTGGCAGCCTTCAAGAAAAACCTGGACATATCTTTTTAGAAAGTGTTATAATAGTGACCTGAAAACTATTAAGCCTGAATACAAATGTTAGCGAAATAACTGATAAGATACAGAGCAAAATATTAATTGGAATGAAATTATTTTTTTCACTCACCAAGGCCCGCCTGAACAGACTTTTAGTGTCTGACGGAGGGCGAGAAATAAACCCGTAAAAGTAAAAGTAAGTAAGTATTCTGTTGATCTTGAAAAGGCGTATGGCAGGGTACCAAAAATGTTAGTCTATTGGTGTGTAGAAAGAGAGAGTACTGAAGTTGGCAAGTTTACTGAGGATGGTGTATGAGATGGCAAGAATCACTGTAAAGACAAAATCTGGGGAGACAGGCATTCCCCGTGGAGGTTGGCCTCTGTCAGGGATCAGCTCTGAGTCCATAATTGTGCTTCGTCAATAAAGACACATTGTCATTTGAATTAAGGGATAACGAAGAATTGTGGGAACTGATGTTTGCGAGAGATTTAGTCATAACAAACACAGAAGAACTGCACGAAAGGGATTTAGCATGGAAGAAATCCCTTGAAAGGAACGGCTTGAAGGTGAACATTGGAAAGGCAGAGCTAATGATAAGTAGTGAGGACATGAAGAAGTAAACATTCAAGTGGAAGATTGAAAGGTACTATCAATAATAACTAAAGTAGTGAGACAGAAAGTGAAAGAAGCATGGCGAAGATGGTGTGAAGTAAAAGTTGTTGTTTTAGACAAGTAAATGCCATTAGAGCTCAAAATGAAAATTTATAAGAGTTATCAGGCCTCTACTATTATATGGGTCAGAAACGCGGGCACTTAAGAAGAAAGATGAGGGACTGATGTACTGGATGGAGGTGATAGCGAGATGGATTTCTGGAATATCACTATGGAAAGGAGGGAGAAAAATGTATGGTATGATATATAAAGGATAAGTCTAGAGAAGCTCGTCTTAGATGGTGTGGCCATGTAATTAGAAAAGAGGAAGTGGAACCATTCAAGAGAGCTAAGAACATTCCAGTGATGAGTGTGGGATGTCAGTGGATCAGATGGATGGATATGGTGAAGAGGGACTGGGGGGGGGGGGGGAATAAAAGGAGTGGGTATGTGGTAGCTTATTGGAAACGTCACTGCCTGACTATATGCTGGACTGAGTCACCAGTAGACACTGCCTGTCCCTCCCTGGTTTTAGCTTGGGTGGAGAGGAGCCTTGGGCACTGATCAAATGCATATATGGTCGGTCTGTAGGGCATTGTCCTTCTTGATCATTGTCCCTTGCCTCTGCCGTTCATGAGAAACTTGAACCTTTAATAGAAATAGATTGAAAACGTCGACTGGAGCAACCAACCCTGCCATACAGTGGGACCAATAATGTGGAAAGAAGATATTATCACACAAATTCATGCTTAACCCAGCTAAGTTAAGCATCGTGTGTGGATGTAGGCAAGGTCTATAGATTAATTGGGGGAATACTAAAAGGAGTCAAACGTCTTGGGGGACAGCCATTGTATATATATATATATATATATATATATATATATATATATATATATATATATATATATATATATATATATATATATATATATAAATCAAGTACAAACTTTTCTTACATTGAAATAGATAATTACCGTTCAAGTTACTCCATGGCTTTTACGTTACAAGTTTATATGCCTAGTATCTTGATAAGCAATATTCATGAGAAAAGGCACAAAGCAACAAAAACACTAATTTTTCCTTTATTCTCATTTTCCTTTCGTCAGTTGAACAAAAGGTACCGTTCTTCGACCATAGATAGCATTTTGATACTACCCCTACTCTGGCATGCAAATCCAAAGAGGTCTAACCCCCTTGTCCAAAAGACATCCCATGGGGGACTGGGCGGAGGGGGGTGTAAATAAACCGTTATGTCCTATGCGGAAGGGAAACAATGAAGACGCT
This sequence comes from Palaemon carinicauda, assembly GCF_036898095.1. Taxonomy (NCBI): domain Eukaryota; kingdom Metazoa; phylum Arthropoda; class Malacostraca; order Decapoda; family Palaemonidae; genus Palaemon; species Palaemon carinicauda. The sequence continues at coordinate 96,880,889 of NC_090737.1, read as the reverse complement.
AAAAAGAGGAATTCTAAGGGAAATGACCTTTAGATTTACGGTATAAGACCATAAAGAACAAAGGGAAGGGAAGCTCCCTTTGAAGACGGCCGTTGTGCGCATATCTGTGGCACGCGGCTCTAAGGGAGGAATTTTCATGGCTTAGTTTTTTCTTTCCTCTTTTGATTGATTCACTTATTTTCTTTTTTGTTCTTGAAAATATGTTTTCATGAGAAGACAGTTTGTAAGAGGGCCTAGGTATAAGTTTCGTTTCTTTTGTTGTTTTGATCGAGAATGAGATATGTGCAGGACGTAGATTGATGTGGGGTTTGGTTTGGAATGGTTAAGCGTTAACTTTTACAAATAATTTTTTTCTTTATTTTTCCATATTACAGCTTTATTTTTGTGATATATATACTAGTTTTAGTTATTTCGTAAAGGGTTTAGTTTTTAGTATAGTTTTTGAGTTAGCTTTAGTTATTTCTTATGGGTTTCAGTTTTTAGTTGTAGTTATTTCATTGGGTTTTAGTTTATAGTTTAGTTTTTTAAATATTTTCAGTTATTTCGTTTGGGGTTTATTTTTAGTTTAGTTTTTAAATTAGTTTTAGTTATTTCTAGTATTAATTTTCCTTCAAGCCTTGAAGTGCATCCAAAATCATTATGAGGAGATAACGTTTGTCTTTTTAGTTCCTTAGATAACTGGATTTCTCAGGGGTAGAAAACAGTACAGTTTGGTTTCATTATACACATGAAAAATTAATATAATGAAAGGTCTTATAAAACATGTCCTGCCTAATGAGAAAAGCCTCATTTTGAAATGTTTGCTGTTAAAATTCTCTCTCTCTCTCTCTCTCTCTCTCTCTCTCTCTCTCTCTCTCACTCTCTCTCTCTCTCTCTCTCCTCTCTCTCTCTCTCTCTCTCTCTCTCTCCTGCCTTTCTGGATATGAGAAAAGCCTCATTTTGAAATGTTTTCTGTTAAAATTCTCTCTCTCTCTCTCTCTCTCTCTCTCTCTCTCTCTCTC
>NC_090737.1:96857388-96874888 GCF_036898095.1 Palaemon carinicauda | reverse complement strand
TATTTAATGTTATCGTTGGAACATTGTAATTCGTATGTATTTCATCAATAGGACTCTCTCTCTCTCTCTCTCTCTCTCTCTCTCTCCTCTCTCTCTCTCTCTCTCTCTCTCTCTCTCTCTCTCTCTCTCTCTCTCTGAAAAAAGTATGTAGGAAAAGTATACTTAGAATTAGGATGAGATATGACGTGCACGGAGTTTGTAAAATTTGTTTTTAAGTGATAACTTATTCAAAGGATGGAATGTTAACCGCTTCCAGAGGTGGTTGGATAATGTGATATTTCCTGCGAGTTGTTCCTGCTGTCGTCCGATAAGCTGTGCAAGGACTGACTTTAGTGAATAAGATTCTGCCTTTTATTTTCACTATGGTAGTTTTTCATTAATTGTAATATATATATATATATATATATATATATATATATATATATATATATATATATATATATATATATATATATATATATGTATATATACATATATATATATATATATGTATATATATACTGTATATATATATTGTGGGAGCCGGCAAATTCATCGACAACAATTCACCGACAACAATTTACCGACAACAATTCACCGACATACACAATTCATCGAATATACATTTCACCGAAACCCAGGTAATCCTTCAATTATTATATTGGGAAAAGAAAAAGTTAACGATTATTTTGTGATTTTTATTGAAATAAAAGTGTTATCAAGAATAGCTAAGTACAATGAAAGTGTAAAAATGTTTATAAAAAAAAACAATAAGCGAAAGTACAATAAAGTGCAATAAGTGTCAAATTATTCATTAAAATAAAAAAGAAAGATTATGAGCTACTGCTCTCAAATAATCAATAATACTCGTATAAAAATAATAATTATCAACAATCTTCTTTAACCGTTAAGAAGAACAGCGATACTTCTTTATTTGTGGTTGACACGAGTTACCAGCCGAATATTGGTCGATTTTTACATCGTTAAAGCTTTGCTTTTTTTTTCAGAATTTCCAAAAACTTCCATATATTAGGATGGTGTCCAGCTACCTGAGTTTCAAATGCTCTATGCCACCCCTCAAGTGCATTATTTGTTTTTGGGACAGAATTTAAAACGTTTTTATAAACATTCTACATCATAAGTTCGTATCTTGGCGGTCTAGGGCGATTTCTTCTATCAGGGCGGCCTATCCACGTATCTTCAAAATAGTCCACAACATTTTGTAATTCTGGTGAAAACACGTCGTTATTACACAATAATTCAAATGAAGCAACAACCATATCAACGGGAACAAATGCTAATGCTGGTAAATAACGTACATTCAACGCAAAATCTGCATCCATTTCATATCTTCGTTTAAGTCCATTTGTTTGTATAACACAAAAGATGCACTGACAAAAATGAAAGAAAAAACCCTTTCAAACATGAACTTGGAAATTCTTTTCTACATGCTTTTATCATAGCAGGTTCAAAGTCAATCGTTAGAGATGATGGACCCGAAAATGCTGTATGCTCTTAAATCTTCTCTAATAGTATACTGTAAGTGGTTTCCTGTTTATCGGGTAATAAAGCATAAATAAGTGGAATAGCAACATCTTCCTTCAATCCATGGAATGTATACAGTTGGTAAAATAGCAGTGGTACTATTTTAAATGTCCCGTCCCCATACCAACGATCACTGTTTGCAAGAATATTATGTTAATTGGTGGTTAACGGAAACATTCTTACTTATGATAATAAAAGGTTTACACTTTTCTAACTTTTCCCTTTTTTTTCCCTCGGGTTTCGGTGAAATGTATATTTGATGAATTGTGTATGTCGGTGAATTGTTGTCGGTAAATTGTTGTCGGTGAATTGTTGTCGATGAATTTGCCTAGACCCATATATTGTATATGTATATATACATATATGTGTGTATCAGCTTTTCATATTTTGATTATGAATTAGAATAGGGTTCCCTACATTTATTCAAAGAGGAATATTGTAAATGTATATTTCCTTATAAAATAAAAAAGGAATGTGAATATTTTACACACACAAACACACAAGTGTGGCTGTGGGTATGTTTGTATATTTACGTATTGGTTTGTGTGTAGCTGTACTTGAATGCTTGTGAAAAGTCCGTAATGTTACCTGTATCTGCATCTTGTATTTCTTTCAGGAACGTTGAAGGGTAGAATTTACTCTTTTCACTGCATTTCAAAGGAAGATTGAATCGTGACCTAAAAAAAAATTGGTTGAAAGGTAACCTCATCCTCCTCTTCTCTTCCCCCTCCACTCCTCCCCCAACCCTTGTGTACCAATGACCCAAAATAACATTAATTACGACGAGTTGCAAATCAAAGGGCGTCAACCTCCCGTGACGTTACTTTCTGTATTATAGCGGCCTTTGCCTTCCACTGACGTGGTGTGTCTTTTTGGGGTCATGGGGCAAGGGCCTTGGATGGGGCTATGTTGGGTCCCAGGGTCCTAGTGTTTTTTGGTATGCAGCTGATTAGGGGTATCTGGCATAGGCAAGTCCCTGGTCTCGGAGCCCTTGCTGTATGTGGTCTGTTAGAGTCCTTGGGCATGTGGCAGTAGTTTTGGGCCAGGTGAAGTGTGTCGGGTCTAAGAGCTACAGTAATGTCCGGGGCAGGTAGGGCCATCCAATTGGGCATCCCGTGCATTAGCTAGTCCTGTTTTGTGTTGCTGCTACTGCCGGTGCTACCCCCCTCCTGCCCTTTGGTGCCGCTACCAACCCTCCTGTTCTGGCGCTGCTGCCAAGAGCGAGAAACTATGTCAGAAGCACAGTTACCCATTATAGTCTGTTGTATTGTATTGTATTGTATTATATTGGTAATAAAGGATTTGCTATGCTATAGAGCGATGGTGATTTTTTATATATATTTTCTCTGTTCGTTATTCGTCTCGTCGTACACTGTGGTTGTACTTTGCTACTGATATTTATTGTTGTAGTTTTTATTTGTTACGACATTCAATTATCTTCACTTGGATAACGGTATAGATGAATACCATTAATCTTAATTGATTTCCTATGATCAATTGTAATTTTTTTTTTTTTTGCGGTAAATAAGATTTTACATGCAAATAAGAGGTAATATCCTTATGACTTTAATAAAACATAGGAGACTTTAGTATTCCAATTTCAAAATGTTAGTGAGACTTTTTTTTAATTGGAACATGAAATGTACTTAAGAATCCTCTTATTAAACGTGAAATATGAGAATCTAAGGACCATTATATATCAGCTTGCTAATAAAATTAAGTTAAATTCTTCAAAGAGTTGTAGATTCGTCAAAGAAATATAGATTCGTAAGTCTTTGATATTGCACTCATGTTCATTGATATTGCATCAAGAAAAAAAAGTGTAGTACGTCGTTCTCTTGCTTTTTACTCATCTTCGATTTGAATGGGTGTTTCTAAAATGATTCAGTATGGTAGTAGCAAGGGAACTTTCATGTCTGTCTGTGATTGTCTATCTATATGTCACAAACAAAAAACAAGCAGTCTTATTTTGCTCTTAACTGCACTGTGTACTTGTACTTCTATGTATTTTCTTCAGCATCTAATGAATTTGTTCTTGGGTCATACCTCTATATCCAGCCCCGTTTCGTTGAAATTGGTTCAGTAGTTATTGCGTAATGTTCATAAACAAAATATTAACATTGGGATCATTTTAAAAATACTGCTACGTACTTGTACTTTGATGTATTTAATCCAAAATGTTACAGGTTCATCCTTGGGTCATACCCAAAATGACTATGAAGTTTGGTCAAAATCGTACAATAGTTTTTGTGTAGAGTTTATCACAAACAAACAAACAAACAAACTTGGGTGAATACATACCCTTCGCAAAATCTTTGATGTTGACGTAGACAAAGATTAGAGAATAAGAGCTCTCTCTCTCTCTCACTCTCTCTCTCTCCTCTCTCTCCTCTCTCCTCTCTCTCTCTCTCTCTCTCTCTCTCTCTCTCTCTGGAAAAAAACTAGACTTGATCAAATAAAAGTCGATAAACACGACATTTTTTTTAATGCTCAAATATTCATTATGTTCGCTTGAATTAATCCATGTCATATGCCCTTAGTTTTATGCCAAATCATGGCATCATTAAGCAACGCATTCCCGTGTTAATGAGCCGTAAAGGTTTAGGACATTTTGGGATTTGGCGCCGCCTCTTTTCTGTAAAGCAAAAAGTATAATCCTCTTTTACATTCTTTGTATGAGAAAGGTGCGTCTTTCGAGTTAAGATTCCCGATACGGTGAAGTTACGTTTAGGGTAATAAGTGGATGGGACAACTCATCTTTGATGCTCCTTTGATAATTCATTATTGATGGGGGCTGAGAAACCTTATCCCAATTAGGGATGCTTAGAAATGTACCGCACGTGTTTCGTACACGCTCGCTCACTGTAACTTTTTTTTCCCCATATCACTCTCCCTCCCTGCACTGTTAATAGACCGACCCGTGTTATCACACTAGCTCATGATTTATCATGTTTGATTTTTGTGACGTTCTTCCTCGGAAGACGCAATATATAAACTGGATGATTGTTTAGTAAAGTTTATTGGCATTCACTTCCCTTCTCAGTTACAACTAACTGCTAGCTTGCACAGAAACTTGTAATACGCCGAAGGAGTGTATAGTTTGAAATGTAGCGAGGCCCAATGAGGCTTGAAAAGACACTGACTATTAGCGTGTGTCGAATGCTTATGGCGTGGGTCGGTTACTATTAATTAAATTATTCTTTTTTCTTTTATTGTATTTTATGTTTTTATATTTTGCTTATTTTCGCACATATCTTTGTTTTGCTGCTTTGGACACTTTCGTGTTATTTGTGATGTTATTTTCCTGCGGTCTTTCTCTCGATTTGTTCAAGGCAGTGTTTTTTAATTTTTTTAACTTATAAGTTAAGTTACATTGAATTGAATGGTAGAAAATTTGTTCAAAGGACAATGTTTTTTAATTTTTTTAACTTATAAGTTAAGTTACATTGAATTGAAGGGTAGAAAATTTGTTCAAGGCAATGTTTTTTTATTTTTTTAACTTATAAGTTAAGTTACATTGAATTTAAGGTTAAAAAAAACCACTGTACTTTTCTTGTTTTCGTCTTTACCCATCACCAATTTTAGGGTAAATTGTTTAATAGATACAATAGTCTCTTACAGTTTATTCAATATCCTGCATCTGACCTCACCTCATCAAACGTGGGAAATATAGACTGCTCCTATCTGATTTCATCATGTAGGTCAAGAACTGTGATTGTTAGAATTAATAGATAAAGGATATGTAAGTATTGATGTTGATGAGAGAAGAAAATGTGAGAATTACTAAGTCAAACGAGAATTCAAATAGATGAAATGATATAAATAAGTCTATTAGATTTTACAAGTTCGTAAAAAGGCAACTAATGATCATAGTAGAAGTTTATGTGCAGCTTTTGATAGTTCATAAGGAATTTTAGTAATCTGGATTTATATTCCAGGTTATGTGATGATTTATTACATCTGCTGGTACTCTCATACAGAAATGATGTTTCAAAACGCTCTAATTTTATTATAAAATTTGCTTATCATTTTCCTATTAAGTTTGTTGGGATTTTTTTTTTGTGTGGATGGTTTGGTAAGCTAGCCGAAGAAAATAATTTTTTTTTTTTCTACTTTTTGATTGGGTTGTTATTCTTGTAATATGCTTTTTAATAAGAGAATGGAAGGAAGTGTTAGTTATGCAGGTCTTGGATTTTTATGTTATTAGGATTTGTTGTTTGTGCCGGGTTAATCGGCCATATCCTCGTCTCTGGTCTGGAATAAATTTAGTAATTTTTCCTGTACAATTGAACTTTGCATGGAGAGGTTTTCCGTACTTTGCCTAAATAGATTGATTTTGTATAGAAGGAATTTCCTTATTTTGTTCGAATAATTTAGCTGACTTTGCTAAGAATAATTGATCACAGGAGTTCATACAACCAGATGCCTTTATTTGTCTCTAGTTTCCATATTGTAAAGCATTGCCCTTCACTCCAGTCGTCTAAGGTCTGTTGTAAGAAGCTGATCGTCTTATCTGTAAACCCAAAGCTGGAGGAAATTAAAAATTAAATTATAACGGTAAAAAAGGATACATTAACGAAGGCAAAGATCACGCCTTTAGATGTTTTCCAAGAAGAAAATCCAGCAGTTTTTGTTAGACTTTGTTCGAATCCATTTAGAAGTTTATCATTTCATTCATTATTTATCTGTCGAACAGGATTCTTTTTTGGGGATTAGAGACCTCAAAAATAAATCATGTCACATTATTATTTATGCGTATTTTATGAAGAAATGAATTTTGTATTATTGCACTGAAATATTCCGGGGACTTTTCTCATGGTTTTACTCGAAAGCGTTTTAGATTAATTGCAAGTGTACCGGTGGCATTTTTTTTTTATAAGTTTTATAAGTTTTTTTTTTTTTTATAAGTTTTGTAAATTTTTTTTATAAGTATAAATTTTTTATAAGTTTTTCCAATGTCTTCTCTGCTATTACCTTTTCTCCGTAAGGCGAGAAAGGGCTCTGCCCTTCTTATTACATATGAAATTTGCTCTCCGCTCTTTGTCCGCCACCTTTTTGTATTCGAGGACGTCCTCCTTTTGATCCCTTTTCCTGTCGGGTGCAATTTTTTTTTCTTTTTTTTTTCCTCATTCTTGCCGTGGGTCATCCCGTTGTCCATCATTCCCTTTTTCAAAACTGGGGCATTGATGCTGGGTCTTCTTTCTTTGCAAGTCCTTGATCATATTAAAGGATCGTTTATGAATACCTGGGACGCTTTTAGTTACAAAACCGTGAAGGATTTCGAGGGAAAATAGGTATGAGAATATTTGTAGTTTGCTTCTTCTTCTTGCCTTTGTCCCAACATAATTATGGGTCGGCCTCTCTGGTCTCCTTCACATGATAAAGGGCTCTCCTTCTCCCCTTTATGATAATCTCATTCACGGCTTTTCTTGGAACCGTCGAATTCGAACAAAATCCACAAGAAAGGAATAAGAGATTTGAAGCTATTATAGTTATAAGGGTTGCATATATTGCATGTTGCATGCGTGTAGTCAGCAACAAAATTTCAATATAGTGAATGCGGTGTTCAGGTGGACCCATCATAAGGACTATTATGAGAAATTTGATGATTTGTTTATGGATGATGGTAACGTGACCTAAAATTATTGGTCGTTTTTAGTGATTATAGAATCTAATTTACTAGACTTTCCAATGGACCTTGTAAGGTAAATATTAGAACTTTCTGATTATGCAGAGCTCCCACTTGCCCATTGGATAACTTTCATCATTATTAAAGAAATATAACGACAGAAGATTCCTAACATTTTACTACTGTCTGGGAACCCAAAATTATCTGGAGGAGACTGACCACCTGCAAGACAGACACGTCCTCATCTAAGGTCTTGAAACAATGGTCATTCTTGTCATTACAGACTGAAGATGAACATGACTTGGTATGACCGAGAACTTCAACATTCTCGTACCAGATTCCCATCTCCGCGACCTATATTTTTATGGAATTTAGCCAACCTCGTCACAGTTGCCATCGTAGGGAGCTCGTGAATTGTAACGCTCTGGAACTGTAGTGTTGAATGGAAATTTGTCTTCGTAGGGGCTATCTGTTTCCAAATTGTGTCTTTTAATTGACCTTAAATGAACGTTGGCCGGGTTCTATAATCTTCAAGAATAATAATGTTTAAGGTGGGTTATGAAAATGTCTTAGATTCAGATGAAAAGTGGCCTGGATTATATATATTTTTATAAACTGTTTTGAATAATAAGGCTTAATATCAAACCACGTTGCATGTATTTTAAGTAAATAAGTACATTTTATAGAGTCGTACATAACACACACATGCAGTGCATATATATATATATATATATATATATATATATATATATATATATATATATATATATATATATATATATATATATATATATATATATATATATATATATATATATATATATATTATGTACGGTATGTGTGTAGGTATACTGTATGTGCCTTTTTAAATATTTCAAAAGGAATTAACTAATTTTTAGTTTTATTTGCTTTAGGACCCTTGTACATTCAAGCATTATTATGGCTGTGAAATGTTTAACTACATTAGTTAACTGCTAACGTTTTTCTGTCTTGATGTTTATCGATAATTATATATTATTTGTTTACTCTTCGACGTTTCTCACGTGCAGAAAAAAAAAAATATTGTATCCTGAAGGACTGTTTATTAAAATGTACGAAACCGCCAGAAACCAAAACATTATCACCATCTGGCTCATATCTCACATGCTTACACACACGCGCGCGCGCTCACACACAGACACACACACATATATATACATATATATGTAAATATATATGTATATAATATATATATGTATATATATATGTATATATATATATATATATATATATATATATATATATATATATATATATATATATATATATATATATATATATATATATAATAAATAAATAAAGGGTAGAGGCGCATTTTTTGTATCCGTATTCTCATTTTTATAACTCCAAACTGCAGGTTCTTTGAATATGTTATATTTGCTTTAGTTTCATAACTCCATGATGAGATTGGCCTAAAAGAAGGATTCTGAATATTATGCGCTCTTAAGTTAAATATTTCCTTCATGTAATTTGTGTAGTGTGTAGCTGCAATGTGTAGATGTCCTGTTCAACCATTTCTAGCACACTGGCTTTGTCTTCATTTTAGACAAGATGGCTGAAATTGTTGGTTTCCCTTTTCCAACCAGTGGTAATTACGAAGAGATCTCTCTGTATCAACTGGCAACTTCCTTTAGCGCGTCCTCCGTGCTTGCCTTCCAAGCATCAGCAGCATTGCCAATGTATTGAAGAACTACGTAATGTGTGCCATGTCCTGAGTTAAAAGAAACTGTCACATTACGATGAATCATCTGGCTACATATCCTTAGCTATTAAGATTTGTTTTGTTTCACTGATTTGCATTTGAAAATACCTTTCCGTCTGAGTTTATCGTTATTTTTTTTTTTTCACGTACCTACGTTCTGTTATGTTGAAGCTTATAATACGGTCATTAGCTTTCTAGTTTTGCCTCATTGATTTTTGCATAACAACAACAATGATAGTAATGATACCAATAGCTCATAAAATTGTTAATATTTTATGGTTAATTGCATTCGCTAGGTATTTAACGTAGTAATGAGGTCAGTAACCTCTTCCTCATTACTTTTACCCCCAGCGACGATAATGCGCCCTAATTGGGTATCTGGCACCTCCCTCCCTCCTTCCTACCCCAATGGCGATCTCTTGACCCTCATCCCTATTATTGTATCTTCTCTTGTACATACAGGTTCTCTTTTATCATTACAGAGTGGAATTTCGTCGGTAATCAAAGTTGTTATTCGAAATAAAATGTCATTACGTTTATTTTTATGCCATTTCAGTTTCCTGTCAACCTCCTCCTCCTCTTGCTCCTCTGTTAAAGTTTATTTTTTACTGTGTTTAGATGGATTTTTTATTCTTGGAATTATTCGAAATTTGCTAATTGTCAGTTCACAAAAGAGTTTTGACTATATATATATATATATATATATATATATATATATATATATATATATATGTATATTTATATATATATGTATATATATGTATATAAATATGTATCTGTATATATATATATATATATATATATATATATGTATATGTATGTATATGTATATGTATGTATATATATTTATTTATTTATATATATATTTATATATATATTATATATACATATGTATATATTTATGTATTGTATGTATATATATGTATATATATCTTTATATATATATATGTATATATATATTTATATATATGTATATATATGTATATATATGAATTTATTATATATATATATATATATATATATATATATATATATATATATATATACACACATACATACACACATACATATGTATATAGTGTGTAATATATGTGTATATATGTATGTATATACAGTACATACACGCGTTCACGTTACCATTTAGCGGTTTTCTTGATACCCTTATCTCCCGTAGCCTAATTATTATTAAGTAGAAGTGAAAAACTAATTGGTTTGGGTTTACTGAAAGTTTTATCGACCTAACAGCTGGTGACAATAATTATCTTTATAAACTGGTTTGTTATCTTTATACTTTAAATTAGAAAAATTAATATTATTTACGGTTATCACATTAAACTTTTCTCCAACCTTAACGGTCATACAACAATACAGGTCAATACAAAAGAAATATTTCTTTAAAGTAGAATTTGTTTTCGAACCATGTGTGGATTTTCCTCCATAGTGAATATATATTGAATAGTATATCCGGTGTTCTTAAAGAATGACTTTGTAATCCTTCGTAATCTTCTAACTCTTATTTGTGTAAACGTGAAATTTATGATATGTTTTGTTCGTAATCCAAACAGTAATTGGAACTGTTTGTATGATTGTGTCTGATACCATGTTTTCAGTCCAAAGAAAATGTTTGTGTCAGGAATTTCAAGAATTTTGATTCTTGGTAAATATATTATTTGTTCGGTTGATACTAACTTCAGATACCTGCAACAATAAGGGTGGGGGGGGGATCGAAGTAAGATCCTTTTGTTTTTTCAAGAAAGTTTTTCCTTGTAATACACACACACACACACTCACTCTCTCTCTCTCTCTCTCTCTCTCTCTCTCTCTCTCTCTCTCTCTCTCTCTCTCTCTCTCTCTCTCTCTCTCTCTCTCTCTCTCTCGTCAAGAACCGTGAGAGAGAGAAAGAATTTCATACTTTTATATTTATACACACACACTCATATATATATATATATATATATATATATATATATATATATATATATATATATATATATATATATATATATATATATATATATATATATATATATATATATATATATATATGTGTGTGTGTGTGTGTGTGTTTGGTTGATAGATAGATGAATATACAAGTGTACAGTTAGAATAAAAAAAAAAACGCCGACACTGGGGAAATCTTACGTCAGATGTCTCTAGTGTTCCCGTGACAAAACTATCACTATGGTATGGGCGGAGCCCTCTCCAACCTTAGCAAATCAAAGACAGCCACGGGATGTTTTTGCTAGTGAAAGCATTAAAATTTTACAAATCGAGTTGCCATATATCATTCTGTTTTAACATTTGACGTTTCGAATATCCACTGCAAATACTGAATACACACACACACACACACACACACACACACACACACACACACACACACACACACACACATATATATATATATATATATATATATATATATATATATATATATATATATCATGAATCCGTAAAATCGTGTAGAAATTATAGGAGTATCGCAGCTAAAATATTCCTTCCGTTAATAGCTACATAAGATTATTTCGACATTAGCCTTGTTCAAGTCACAGATGAAAGAAAAAGAACTTTTAGATATGGTTCGATGTTAAATGATAATAAAAAAAACACCATACATGAGTTATACCGACCTAAATGGCATTCACAAATAGAGAGAGAGAGAGAGAGAGAGAGAGAGAGAGAGAGAGAGAGAGAGAGAGAGAGAGAGAGAGAGAGAGAGAGAGAGATTCGGCCGGAATACATCGTTTTTAATTATATTTGTAGTACGTTGGTCGCCCGTAAGTTTTGAGTTAGGTTGGTGACAAACAAATAGACAGAGGCGAAAACATGACCTCCTTGGCCGAGGTAATAATAATAATAATAATAATTGGACGAAAACGTAAATTTTTAGCGTTCTGTCGAGGTGAGTATTGGCCCGCGCACTGAGCCCTTTTATAATTTGGAATTGCAGGATATTTCTTTGGATTTATTAAACATAATTAGTTCATCTTACCTTTTGAATTCCTGGAATTTATCCATTTATCCAAACATATCGAAATCTTGTAACCCTTCCAGAAACCACATTATTACTTTCATTCTCAACTCGGGGCCGTTCTCATAGAGGACCAAAACCCTGTTTCACGCCACGCTCAACTCTTCCTCACATGAATCTACATTAAGCCTTTATATGGGCGGTCAATCATATTCAGATTTTCAAGAAATTGTGCAGATACTATTGCAATATTTCAAGAAAGATATGTAAAAAAGCAAACATTTCAATAGTATAATATGTATTTCTAAAGGAATACAAAATGTACATTCAAAGCGAAAAAAAAATCTTGATTTTAACATATTTCTCTTTGCTAACGAAATCCTCTCAGGAAGAAATAACTAATCTGTCATTACATATTGCATTATAATTACGTCCTTGTTACATACGCTTTTTTTTAGCCAAAGTTTACGTTGTATCCAAATAGATACCAAAACTTTTCTATCCGTTTCAAACCGATAAATCCAAATAAGCAAGTGATGATTTTTTCTCATGACAAATTCCAAACTTATTTTGAAAGAGAAAGTGCCTTTATTTTTTTTATTGAAAATTTAAAGGTATTTGTTCAAATGTAGTTCGAAGTTAAGATTAATTATTTTTCTTACTTAATTGTTCATTTGTTTATTTACTTGTTTATAAAGTAGCCGACGAGAGTGTTTTTGAATTGGTCGCCGCACATTAAGTATAAAAACAAATGCTTGAATGTAAGTGAATGTCGCCAAAAAAAAAAAAAAAAAAGTTAAATAGTGATATTTGGTAAATAATGTATATTTTGTAAAGGTGACAAGTTAAAGGACTCTGGTAATATACATAGCTTGCAGAAGTTCCACTCAGATGCGTATAAAAACATCGAAGAAAAGAAAATTTAACTAAATGATGAAGATTTACTATGTAAAATAAGAGGAATAGATCTTTTCGCAAGGGAGACCTAATTCCATGAGTGCCGACCCAAGCAGTTTTTAGTGAGACGAATACCTCAGCAGTGTTACACCATCACAGAAGCTGAGGAAACATCAGACAAGAAAAGATGTATAGAGAAAGCATTTTCGCATCTACGATTTTATAAAAAAGTTCGAGTTCTAAAACTTTGTCATTTAGAAATGTGTATAATGAGAATCTATGCAACAAGAACAATAATGAACAAGCTTTTGAAATAACTAGTCAATCTCAGGTTGAAGATTGAACACTGTTCTGACCTGAAAGACAGGATCGACTTTTGATCATGCCCATATAAAGACACACTGACATTTTGTAAATCTTTGGAATCACTGAAAACAATTGTTCTTTCTGCTTGTAATTTGTGAGATGATGGCTGGATCAAAGAAGTTAGTCGTGAGCTTTACACTAAATTACCCAATGCCTTCAAAGATACTAAGACACTTCTATGGCCCACCAAATCTAGTGACGTTCCTTATTATTATTATTATTATTATTATTATTATTATTATTATTATTATTATTATTATTACTTATTTGTTATGCACTGTAGTTATTATTTATTTTTGTTATTTATTATTATTTATTATTGTTATCATTTATTATCGTTATTTTATTATCGGTATCATTTATTATCGTTGTCATTTATTATAGTTATCATTTATTATCGCTATCATTATTTATTATCGTTATTTATTATTATTTATTATCGTTATTTATCATTATTATTATTATTATTATTATTATTATTATTATTAGCTAAGTTACAACCCTAGTTGGAAAGCTGGATGCTATAATCCCAGAGGCTCCAACAGGGAAAATAGCCCAGTGAGGAAAGGAAAAAAGGAAAATAGAACATTTTAAGAAGAGTAATAACATTAAAATAAATATCTCCTATATAAACTATAAAAACTTTAATAAAACAAGAGGAAGAGAAATAAGATAGAATAGTGTTCTTGAGTGTACCCTCAACCAAGAAATTCCTGCTTATGTTCTACAATCTGTATTTACACTAATGTGTGGTAAGAGCGACCCATCAGATCAGAGAATGAATATTAGTACTAACAGTTAGTCAAGATATGTGTAAAGCATCAACAGGTGGACAGTGGAAGATGAAAACGCATATCCTACTATGTATAACACTCTGCCATCTCTTCAAATCTAAACAATCAACTGCTTTCCTAAACAAATTAGGTAATTATGAGTCCTAAGCTTTTTCTTTTGAATTCGAAACAGTCCTGGCATATACATGGTTGAAAGTGTTTCAGTAATCAGAAATAGAGATGTGGTTAAGGATCAACCAGAAGGAACAGTGTTTCATGGCGACCGAGACAACTTTGATCTGCTGGGGTCTGATGTTTATGGAACTGGATCAGTTCAAAGCACAGTTGGAATCTACATGGAAGAATTTGGATTCTGTAAAGATGATGGCCTGAAATTAGTCCCTCGTATGACTGAACCCTTTCCTGAGAAGATTCAAAAGTCCAGTTTAAGAGTTTCCACCATACTACCGGAGAAAACGACCTGAAGAATCAACACTCGTAGAGCCCTCAAACTGTGCTGAAAATTCCAGTATCAAGATTCTTATTTTTTTTTTTTTTTTAGATTATTGCTTGTCATATGCCCTTTTAGAGTCAATTTATCCCTGCTATATCGGGATCTGTGTCTAGTAGGCTACTGCCAATACTCCAAACTTTACGACAACTATGCATGTAGATATATATATATGCATATATATATCTGTGTATATATATATATATATATATATATATATATAATTACAGTATTTTTTAGATTTTTACGGGAAGCCCTGCCCTTCCGGCGGGAAGGGTTATCCCCGCCCTGCCAGCGGGAAGGGGGGAGACCGCCCTGCCAGCGGGAAGGGGGGAGCCGCCCCTGCCAGCAGGAAGTGGGAGCCCCCTTATCATCAGGAAGGGGGGACCCCCCCTGCCAGAGGGAAGGAGGAGCCCCCCCATGCCAGCGGGAAGGGGGGAACCACGCCATGCCGTCGGGAAAGGGGGAACCCCGCCCTGCTAGCGGGAAGGGGAGCCCCCCTGCCAGCAGGAAGGGGGGAGCCCCGCCATGCCAGCGGGAAGGGGGAACCCCGCCCTGCCAGCGGGAAGGGGGGGAACCCCGCCCTTCCAGCTGGAAGGGGGGAGGGGGAGCCCCGCTCAGTCAGCGGGAAGGGGGGAGCCCCTCCCTGCAAGTGGGAAGGGGGAGCCCTGCCCTGCCAGCAGGAAGTTAGGAGCCCCGCCCTGCAAGCGGGAAGGGGGGGAGCCCCGCCCTGCCAGCGGGAAGGGGGAGTCCCGCCCTGCCAGCGGGAAGGGGGAGCCCCGCCCTGCCAGCGGAAAGGGGGGAGCCCAACCTGCCAGCGGGAAGTGGGGAGCTCCGCCCTTCCAACGGGAAGGGTGGATCCCCGCCCCTTCAGCGGGAAGGGGCGAGCCCCACCCTGCCAGCGGGAAGGGGGGACCCCGCCCTGCCAGGCCAGCGAGAAGTGGGGAGTGGGGAGCCCCACCCTGCCAGCGGGAAGGGGGAAGCCTCTGAGGCCATTAAAAAGGAAAAAAAGATTTGGGGAGTGGGGAGCCCCGCCCTGCCAGCGGGAAGGGGGAAGCCTCTGAGGCCAAAAGGAAAACAAGATTTGGGGAGTGGGGAGCCCCGCCCTGCCAGCGGGAAGGGGGAAGCCTCTGAGGCCATTGAAAAGGAAAAAAAGATTTGGGGAGTGGGGAGCCCCGCCCTGCCAGCGGGAAGGGGGAAGCCTCTGAGGCCATTGAAAAGGAAAAAAAGATTTGGGGAGTCGGGAGCCCCGCCCTGCCAGCGGGAAGGGGGAAGCCTCTGAGGCCATTAAAAAGGAAAAAATGATTTGGGGAGTGGGGAGCCCCGCCCTGCCAGCGGGAAGGGGGAAGCCTCTGAGGCCATTGAAAAGGAAAAAAAGATTTGGGGAGTGGGGAGCCCCGCCCTGCCAGCGGGAAGGGGGAAGCCTCTGAGGCCATTGAAAAGGAAAAAAAGATTTGGGGAGTGGGGAGCCCCGCCCTGCCAGCGGGAAGGGGGAAGCCTCTGAGGCCATTGAAAAGGAAAAAAAGATTTGGGGAGTGGGGAGCCCCGCCCTGCCAGCGGGAAGGGGGAAGCCTCTGAGGCCATTGAAAAGGAAAAAAAGATTTGGGGAGTGGGGAGCCCCGCCCTGCCAGCGGGAAGGGGGAAGCCTCTGAGGCCATTGAAAAGGAAAAAAAGATTTGGGGAGTGGGGAGCCCCGCCCTGCCAGCGGGAAGGGGGAAGCCTCTGAGGCCATTGAAAAGGAAAAAAAGATTTGGGGAGTCGGGAGCCCCGCCCTGCCAGCGGGAAGGGGGAAGCCTCTGAGGCCATTGAAAAGGAAAAAAAGATTTGGGGAGTGGGGAGCCCCGCCCTGCCAGCGGGAAGGGGGAAGCCTCTGAGGCCATTGAAAAGGAAAAAAAGATTTGGGGAGTCGGGAGCCCCGCCCTGCCAGCGGGAAGGGGGAAGCCTCTGAGGCCATTAAAAAGGAAAAAATGATTTGGGGAGTGGGGAGCCCCGCCCTGCCAGCGGGAAGGGGGAAGCCTCTGAGGCCATTGAAAAGGAAAAAAAGATTTGGGGAGTGGGGAGCCCCGCCCTGCCAGCGGGAAGGGGGAAGCCTCTGAGGCCATTGAAAAGGAAAAAAAGATTTGGGGAGTGGGGAGCCCCGCCCTGCCAGCGGGAAGGGGGAAGCCTCTGAGGCCATTGAAAAGGAAAAAAAGATTTGGGGAGTGGGGAGCCCCGCCCTGCCAGCGGGAAGTGGGGAGCTCCGCCCTTCCAACGGGAAGGGTGGATCCCCGCCCCTTCAGCGGGAAGGGGCGAGCCCCACCCTGCCAGCGGGAAGGGGGGACCCCGCCCTGCCAGGCCAGCGAGAAGTGGGGAGTGGGGAGCCCCACCCTGCCAGCGGGAAGGGGGAAGCCTCTGAGGCCATTAAAAAGGAAAAAAAGATTTGGGGAGTGGGGAGCCCCGCCCTGCCAGCGGGAAGGGGGAAGCCTCTGAGGCCATTGAAAAGGAAAAAAAGATTTGGGGAGTGGGGAGCCCCGCCCTGCCAGCGGGAAGTGGGGAGCTCCGCCCTTCCAACGGGAAGGGTGGATCCCCGCCCCTTCAGCGGGAAGGGGCGAGCCCCACCCTGCCAGCGGGAAGGGGGGACCCCGCCCTGCCAGGCCAGCGAGAAGTGGGGAGTGGGGAGCCCCACCCTGCCAGCGGGAAGGGGGAAGCCTCTGAGGCCATTAAAAAGGAAAAAATGATTTGGGGAGTGGGGAGCCCCGCCCTGCCAGCGGGAAGGGGGAAGCCTATGAGGCCATTAAAAAGGAAAAAAAGATTTGGGTGATGCAGAAATTGCTTTGGTGAAAGTTAAGAGAATTATTGAATCTGCGACTTTGGAAGAAAACCAAAATACTAAAAGGAATCAATGACAAGTGGAATCAGGAAGGCAGTTATAAAAAGCTAAACAATAATCTTCAAGACTAATATTGGATTTATTTGAAAGGATTCGGGCAGAAAATACAGGAAGAAGAAGGAGACAGGAAGGAAAACGGGAGAGAAGAAATAGTATCCGAAAAGGAGAACTAGTCATTATTTATTGATCACTTTACGATTGTGCGGATTTGAAATGAGA
>NC_090737.1:96829888-96852388 GCF_036898095.1 Palaemon carinicauda | reverse complement strand
TACAGCTGAAATGATTTATATATCTTATCGAGATGCTGTTATTGCATCATGCATTTACACCTTACAAAATTCAGGCATAGAATGAAAATGGCTTAAAAACATGAAAAATAAGTCCTAAAATAGCTGCCAATTGCGTCAGGTTCTCTGTGCTTGGGAAGCTTGCAGCCTGCAGCTGCTTTGGTCATGTTTTCCGGCCCCCCCCCCATTGAAATTGCTGGATCTGCTATTTTTGCAGTCAATTAAGTCATATTAAACCCTATTATCCAAATAATCCTAGACATTTTTTTTTTTAAAAATAAATGAGAGAAATTAATCCGAGAAGATATCCCTGTACCAGATCCTAACCCGAGAGGGGGCGGGATTTGAACGTTATCAGATTACGCCAGTAACTTTCGACATCGAAGACGCGACTATATTGTGATGGATAAACATGAGAGCGTGGTAGGGCTGTGAATAGTCAACATAGCACTTGGTAGAGCTGTGGTTGGCCATTACTTTATTTTTGAAACATAGGACGAGATATGATTGATTTATATTCATAGACTTTGGAGCGTGAGTGGGCTGTGATTGGTCGACATAACACTTGGGATAGTTTTGATTAGTCAATATTCACAAATCTTTCGGAACGTTCAGAGATTTATCGGTGGCGATGTTGATTTGTGCTGTATTGCACAGATCTATGTATCTAGTACATTTTATTAACCTTTTCATCGACAATTTGTGTGTTGTTCTTTATGATTGTCTTCCATAGACTTGGATGGCTTCGTTTTCTTTCATATATTTATGAAAAAAGAGAATGAATTTTCCTCCTTTGATAATGTGGGAAAATTATAATGAAAGCGTTTCTCGCCATGTATTTAGAACTTTTTCTAGGGTATATTGTAAAAAGAAAAAAAAAAAAGAAATATGAACGTTATTATCTTTTATAAACTTGATTAGCCCGTTTTTTTTTTTTTTTTTTTGAGTTGGTAGTATTTAGAATTCTTTGCTTTGATATTGTGTACAAGGGTTGTGATGGCCTGTTGTTACGTCCTTGCCTGGAAATTTCCAGACTGGGGTTCGAGTCCGGATCAGAAATTTTAGTTTCTGTGGTCGTTACAACCTCATAACCTTAACAAAAGCACAAACAAACTTCTTTAAATAAATAGATATATGCCTGTATATATTACCTAGTTATATATATATACAGTATATATATATATATATATATATATATATATATATATATATATATACATATATATATATATATATATATATATATATATATATATATATATATATATATATATATATCTATGTATATACACACACACACGCATATATATATATATATATATATATATATATATATATATATATATATATATATATATATATATATATGTATATATACACACACACGCACACACACACATATATATATATATATATATATATATATATATATATATATATATATATATATATATATATATATATATATATACATATACACATATATACATACATACATACATACATATATATTTGTCACTACCAAAATCCAGACATGGATGATTCTATCTTTGATTGTCTTCTTACCGTTATGGCTAAGATACAAAGGAGATGATAGAAGGGCCCCTTTGTCTTTGTTGGTGATTTTAATGCTCACCACAGGGAGTGGTTAAGTTCTGTTTCTCCTACTGATTGCCATGGCCTGGGAGCTTTAGACTTTGCCTCTGAATCAGGCTGTGAGCAAATCATAAGTGAAGCTACTCACAGATCTGGTAACTGCTTGGATCTCGCAAAGACCATCTCCCCTGGCGTTATAACAAACAAGGTTGGTTCTCCAGTTGGGACATCTGATCATGCCCTGATTTCATTAGTAGTGAAGACTGAGCAGCTTGTCCCTGACGTATCATACTCATGTAAGATTTATATGAAATCTCAGGCTGACTGGAATGGGATTTTGAGGGATCTTTTGGGTTGAATTGGTTACAGTTGTATGGTATTGTTGACCCTGTTGTCCCTTTAAATGAGAATCTAGTCAACATAATTGATAGGCGTATCCCTTCCCGTGTGCGAAGATACCGAGTAAAGGACAAACCCTGGTTCAATGGTGATTGTAGACGTGCTTATTTGGAGAACCAGGAGGCCTATCATCTTTGAAAGGGTAACAGATCAGATTTGACTTGGAAGAATCTGGAGAGAAAGATTGATGAAAAACTGAGAGATGAACAAGTAGGATTTAGAAAAGATAGAAGTTGCACTGACCAAATTTTCATTTTGAGACATGTACAGCAAATGTGTACAACATAGAAATCCCTTTTGATGGCATTTGTGGACTATGAAAAAGCTTTTGATAGTGTGCACCAGCCAAATTTGTGGAGTGACCTGCATTATTATGAAATTCCTCTTACATATGTAAAATTGATTAAGTCTGTTCATGAGCATAGCAAGTACAATATTAATGTTAATGGAGTCTTATCAAATGAATTTCCAGTGAACATCGGAGTACTCCAAGGGAGTGTGTTGTCACCTATGTTGTTTATCCTCTTCATGGACTTTGTAATGCGTAAAACACTCGGAGATGGTGGAGAGGGGTTGGACTGAATTGGTGATAGGAGTTTAGCAGACCAAAAGTATGCTAATAAATGCTGTCCTTGTTAATAGAATGCCACAGGATTTGCAATGCTTGCTTACAAGAATACATGAAATATCACACGAGGCTGGGCTGAAGATAAATAGAAGGTGGACAGAGATGATGGAAATGGAGTATGCAATGGAAGATTAAATATCATTGGAAGGAGAAATTATTAATGAGGTAGAATCGTTCAAGTATCTAGGAACTATTATCTCCAATACAGTCTTTAAAATTAGAGTTTAGTGAAAGATTGAAAAAAGCAAATCAGACAATGGCTAGGTTAAGTAAAGTTTGGAAATCAAATCGCTTGAAATTACATATAAAAATCAGAATATATATAATTTTAGTGAGATCGGTGTAACTCTATGGACATTTGAGTCATGGTATGACAATGAAACAATCTCCAATAGATTTAGTAGATTTGAAAAGAAAGCCCTTAGAAGGATATTGGGAGTTAAATGGCAAGATAGGATTAGAAATGAAATTATAAGAGATTACTCGAGTGCCATACGTGGATGAGATCATGATGGGGGGTAGATGGGGATGGTTTGGGGATACTCTTCGCATATCCCAAGAGAGTTAAGTTCACCAAACGTTCAGCTGGGCTCCACAAGGCACTAAAAGAGTTAGAAGACCCAGGCCTGCATGGCAGAGGACTATGAAGTGCGAAGTAGGAGATGGTGAATGGAGAAGTATTGAATTAAAATCTCTAGATATTAGTGAAAGCTAACCGATGCCCTTTGGGTCAATAGGCGTAAGAGAAGATGATTAACAATGACTGGTTTAAATATATATATATATATATATATATATATATATATATATATATATATATATATATATATATATATATATATATATATATATATATATATATTAAACCAGTCATTGTTAAAAAAGAAACCTCTTACCTTAGAAAACAAGTTAGCGTTCTTGAAATCAAACGTTCCTTAGTCTCTGAACAGCATTAGTTTGTTTATTTACATATAATTTCTGTTCGAAAGGTTCCCTGGCCGTAACTATGATTTTACTGATAGATAATCGAAACCGGTAGTACTTTTTATTTGTATAAGAGTCACAAAATGAAAAAACCAGACACATTTTTCATAATGATAGAAAGGGTTAGCCTTTTTTTTTTTTTTTTTTTTTTTGCAAGGGTTTAGATTTTATTAATAACAATATTTTAATTTTGAGGAGACTGTAGCGTTGCAAAAGTTGCATAAAAATTGTAATTAAACGAATTTATAATTTCACCGCCGAGTTACATTCGCAATACCCGTCCATATCCCTCCCATCTCCTCTTCGGTGTTTGACAGTAGAATGCTACTTTACCCTCCCGGAATTTACACCAATAGCGAGTTTCATTAATTCCACGTTTTTAATAGGTTCTGGTACTCAAATAAAGTTTATAATAACATGTTTGTCCTATGGTTAGTGTAATTTATCCCCGTTTGTGTTAAAATATGTGAAAAGTTAAAAAATTATGCTGTCGTTGACTTCGGCAGGTGTTGTTATTAAGTTTATTCTTTATCACAATACTTCATATTATATTCATTCGTCAACATTATTTATTGATAATACTTATATTTGAGGGATAAATTTAGATTAGCAAATAAGTTTTGATTCAGATTACTTAATAATTATTTAAAAACAATGATGTTATTTGGACAAAAATACCTCCGACCAATCAGTTATTAGGAAACATTCCCCTGCTAAAAGGGCACCCCTGCGAGTCCACGCAAATCTGCCTCACTAAACAGAATTCTCTACTTTTCCCACTTTTTCAACGCCTGTCCCGCTTTTTTCAAAGTTATCAAAATGTCCCGCTTTTATTTTACAATTTTTTGAGATTTGTCCCGCTTTGTTCCTATTTTTCCCGCTTTGTTCCTATTTGTCCGGCTTTTATTTTACTTTTTTTGAAATTTGTCCCGCTTTGTTCCTATTTGTCCCGCTCTTAACAAAGTCATCAAAATGTCCCGCTTTTATTTTATTTATTTGAGATTTGTCCCGCTTTGTTCCTATTTGTCCCGGTTTTTCAAATTTATAAAATTTTCCCGCTTTTATTTTACTTTTTTGAGATTTGTCCCGCTTTGTTCCTATTTGTCCCGGTTTTTTTGTGTTATAACAAGAAAACTGTCCCCATTAATGGAATAGTACCGATATTTTGTTTGATTTTACTATTCCAGTGTAGATTATGAATATTAAGGGTAAGTATAAAAATGTTTTATTTGATTCGTGGATTTTCTTTATATATATATATATATATATATATATATATATATATATATATATATATATATATATATATATATATATATATATATATATACACACACACACACACACACACATATATATATATATATATATATATATATATATATATATATATGAGTTCCTCTTTTACTGAAAAAAAATCTGGGCACATTACAGTAGAGGGGAAATTTAAAACAAACTAGTAGGCTAAGTACTGAATCCGTTAATTATTAGGTTATATAAGATACAAATATATACTATATATATACATATATAAATGTATATATATGTATATATATTGTTGTGAAACAGCTATGTAAGTTTATGGTAAAATTGACAGATTTAGACGTAGCCTTTCTCTCTGACATTGCCTGTGCATGTATCTTTTTATTGCATACCGATGGATGTCTCCGTAGGGGTGGTGCCATCAGTGCACCTCACAATGTAGACTGTAGGTATTACTTAAGGGTCTTTGCAACGTTCCACCAGCCTCTGGTTAGTGGTAATTGATCGCAGACTACGGAATTGTAGGAGAAGTAAAAAGACGAGAAAGGACCCAAAGATTAAGTCCTGGAAATTGAAAGAGGCAGAACTGAGAGTCTTGTTTAACCCTGGATAGGTACGGTCCTCGGACACCCCTTTAAGGGTATACTCGGACGCGAACGACCCCGACGCCAAAAAAAATTCTTGAAAAATCAGTTTTTGCAGTAACCTCCTTTTTTCTTTTGCCAAAAAAAACTTCAATGAATGCTTAAAACAACTGTATAGATAAATACTACTCATCTGCAGAAAAACTATTTATTATAAATATTTTAAAAAATTAAGTAGAAAAAAAAAAAAGACCTGACATAAAAATTCATAAAAAAAAAAGTTTATACATATATACACAAATCCTTTTAGGAATTGATTCTTGAATGTTTAGGACACATCTTGATGTATTTTGGATGAAGTCAGACCCATGGAGGTGAAGATCTGAAATGAGAAAAAAAGGGTAACTTTTTTTGGCCAAAAAAATTTGTCCAAATTTCATGAATTTATTTGGGTACCCAAATGAAATAGGAAGTGGCTAATTTTTTTAGGGAATAAACATATGTTATTCTAAAATAGAAATATGTAAAAAAATCTTCATTATTTTGTAAATTACATTTATATCAGGGGCCATATCTAAAGGTAATTTTTTGAGTACTTAGAAATTCCGTAAAAAAATACATATATTTAATATATAATATGATATTTATGCAGGTAAAAATATACCAAAATATCACAAATTCTATAGGGAACAAGAATATATATAGATAGGGCAGCTTACGCTTCGGATATGTCCACAAAATGGCCGCCAACCACACTGACTCAGACTCCCTAATCTGCCACTTGAAATGTAGGAAGGGTATGTCAATTTCAAGGTGTTATTTACTAATCTAATTATTATTGGATATGCATACAAATTGTTTGGTGGGTTGCTGGATAATTGTCGATTATTTGACGACTATAAAATTAAAATTCTGACCCAAAAATATTTTTTTGAAGGGAAATAAAATCGAAAAAAAAATGTAAAACAATATTTTAGCTAAAAAAATTTGATGATATTCAATCAAAAAAAAAGTAAACAAAATTTTCCGACAAATAAACATCTAGAGGAATCATTACTCTGTGATAGTTCCTTAGTACGTAGTAATTTTGAAAGAATTGGGAAAAAACGAAAAAATGGCAATCACCGGAAAATCGAACACATACCTATATATACGCCATATCTGGCTAAAAAAAAGATAGGCATGGGTAGCCAGATCATCTAGAAACACTTTCCAACACTATAAAAATATAAGTTTTGCGACACTTCTTGCCAATTCCTTACGGTAACATGACTAAGCAAAAAAATGCAAAACAAATAAAAAGGGGCACTCGAGGAAAAATGGCTAACATTCTAATATACGGCATTTCAGAAAAAAAAATTCAGCCACGTGCTAGGCAAACCATCAAGGCACATTTTCCGACAAATAAACATCTAAATGAATAATTACTCTGTGATAGTTCCTTAGTACGTAGTAATTTTGAAAGAAATGGGAAAAAACGAAAAAATGGCAATCACAGGAAAATCGAACACATACCTATATATACGCCATATCTGGCTAAAAAAAGAAGATAGGCATGGGTAGCCAGATCATCTAGAAACACTTTCCAACACTATAAAATTATAAGTTTTGCGACACTGCTTGCCAATTCCTTACGGTAACATGACTAAGCAAAAAAATGCAAAACAAATAAAAAGGGGCACTCGTGGAAAAATGGCCATTCTAATATACGGCATTTCAGAAAAAAAAAATTTCAGCCACGTGCTAGGCAAACCATCAAGGCATATTTTCCGACAAATAAACATATAAATGAAATATTACTCTGTGATAGTTCCTTAGTACGTAGTAATTTTGAAAAAAATGGGAAAAAACGAAAAAATGGCAATCACAGGAAAATCGAACACATACTTATATATACGCCATATCTGGCTAAAAAAAAATAGGCATGGGTAGCCAGATCATCTAGAAACACTTTCCAACACTATAAAAATATAAGTTTTGCGACACTACTTGCCAATTCCTTACGGTAACATGACTAAGCAAAAAAATGCAAAACAAATAATAAGGGGCACTCGCGGAAAAATGCCCAACATTCTAATATACGGCATCTCAGATAAAAAAAAAGACATGCACGTGTTAGCACAACCATCAAGGCACACTTTCTAACACATAAACATGAAAAAAAAAATCAATAATATACGCCAATTCCTTACTACGTAGTAAATTTTTACAAATATTGAAAAAAAAACAGAAATTGGCAACCGCAGTTAAATACCCAATATACCAATAACTACGTCGTATCTGACAAAAACAAAATCACGCATGGGTAGCCAGATCATCTAGACACACTTTCCAACACTAAAAAAGCAAAAGTTTTACGACACTATTTCGCAATATCTTACGGAAAAATGACTTGGCAAAAAAATGAAAAAAAATTAAAAAGGGACACTCGCGGTAAAATGCCCGACATTCTAATATACGACATCTCAGATAAAAAAAAAAGACATGCACGTGTTAGCCCAACCATCAAGGCACACTTTCTAACACATAAACATGAAAAAAAAATGAATAATATACGGCAATTCCTTACTACGTAGTAATTTTTACAAATATTGAAAAAAACAGAAATTGGTAACCGCAGTTAAATACCCAATATACCAATAACTACGTCGTATCTAACAAAAACAAAGTCATGCATGGGTAGCCAGATCATCTAGACACACTTTCCAACACTAAACAAGCAAAAGTTTTACGACACTATTTGGCAATATCTTACGGAAAAATGACTTGGCAAAAAAATGAAAAAAAATGAAAAAGGGGCACTAGCGGTAAAATGGTCCTCGTGGTGATGAACGACATTTTAACTAAAAAAAAAAACATGCACATGGTAGCCAAACAATCCACCAAGACTTTCCACAACTGATAACCTATACAAGTTGCACCATTCTACGACAATTTCATAATACGTAATAACTTTGATAATTATGCAAACTACCCTAGAAGGGTAAACTCGGACGCGAACGACCCCGACGCGTCTCAGAAATTGGGGAAGGAGTACAGCTACAGCAATGCACATCTGGACACTACTAGAGCGTGTAGGGGAGACACCTCCTGCAGGTCGATCACCCACAAATTCAGTCACGGGGGTGAGTCACGTGAGAAAAACCTGTTTTTTTTTGACGCTCGGGGTCGCAAACGACCCACCGTACCTATCCAGGGTTAAGGAAAGAGTGCTGGAAGCAGTAAGGTTACATGAGGATGTACAAGAATGGTGGATCGAGAATAGTAAAGTGATCGGTGAGGAAGTACTTGGAAAGTCATCAGGAAGAAGACCCCGAAATGATAAAGAATCGTGGTGGTGGAATGATGAGGTGCAAGAATGGGTAAAAAACCAAGAAAGAAGCCAAGAAGAAGGCACCATCTATCAGGATAAGAGTAGGATAAAGAAACTATAAGCATGCAAAGAAAAAAAGCACGAAGAGCAGTAGTAAAGTCGAAGGCGCCAGCGGGAAGGGGGAGGCCCGCGGCGCCAGCGGGAGGGGGGGGAGGGGGGAGGCCCGCGGCGCCAGCGGGAGGGGGGAGAGGGGAGGCCCGCGGCACCAGCGGGAGGGGGGAGGGGGGAGGCCCGCGGCGCCAGCGGGAGGGGGGGAGGGGGGAAGCCCGTGGTGCCAGCGGGAGGGGGGGAGGGGGGAGGCCCCGCGGCGCCAGGGGGAGGGGGGAGGCCCCGCGGCGCCAGCGGGAGGGGGGGAGGTCCGTGGCGCCAGCGGGAGGGGGGGAGGTGGAGGCCCGCGGCGCCAGCGGGAGGGGGAGGCCCCGCGGCGCCAGCGGGAGGGGGGAGGCCCGCGGCGCCAGCAGGAGGGGGGAGGGGGGAGGCCCGCGGCGCAGCGGGAGGTGGGAGGGGGGAGGCCCGCGGCGCCCAGGGGGAGGGGGGAGGCCCGCGGCGCCAGCGGGAGGGGGGGAGGGGGGAGGCCCGCGGCGCCAGCGGGAGGGGGGAGGGGGGAGGCCCACGGCGCTAGCGAGAGGGGGGAGGGGGGAGGCCCGCGGCGCCAGCGGGAGGGGGGGAGACCCGCGGCGCCAGTGGGAGGGGGGAGGGGGGAGGCGCCAGCGGGAGGGGGGAGGGGGGGAGGCCCGCGGGCACCAGCGGGGAGGGGGGGAGGGGGAGGCCCGCGGCGCCAGCGGGAGGGGGGAGGGGGGAGGCCCGCGGTGCCAAGCGGGAGGGGGGAGGGGGGAGGCCCCGCGGCGCCAGCGGGAGGGGGGGAGGGGAGAGGCCCGCGGTGCCAGCGGGAGGTAGGGGGGAGGCCCGCGGCGCCAGCGGGAGGGGGGAGGCCCGCGGCGTCAGTGGGAGGGGGGAGGGGGGAGGCCTGCGGCACCAGCGGGAGGGGGGAAGGGGGAGGCCCGCGGCGCCAGGGGGAGGGGGGAGGCTCACAGCGCCAGTGGGAGGGGGGGAGGGGGGTGGCCCACGGCGCCAGCGGGAGGGGGGAGGGGGGGAGGCCCGCGGCGCCAGCGGGAGGGGGGGAGGGGGGAGGCCCGCGGCGCCAGCGGGAGGGGGGAGGGGGGAGGCCCGCGGCGCCAGCGGGGAGGGGGGGAGGGAGAGGCCCGCGGTGCCAGCGGGAGGTAGGGGGGGGAGGCCCGTGGCGCCAGCGGGAGGGGGGGAGGCCCGCGGCGTCAGTGGGAGGGGGAGGGGGGAGGCCTGCGGCACCAGCGGGGAGGGGGGAAGGGGGAGGCCCGCGGCGCCAGGGGGAGGGGGGGAGGCTCACAGCGCCAGCGGGAGGGGGGGAGGGGGGTGGCCCACGGCGCCAGCGGGAGGGGGGGGAGGGGGAGGCCCGCGGCACCAGCGGGAGGGGGGAGGGGGGGGAGGCCCGCGGCGCCAGCGGGAGGGGGGGAGGGGGGAGGCCCGCGGCGCCAGCGGGAGGGGGGGAGGGAGAGGCCCGCGGTGCCAGCGGGAGGTAGGGGGGGAGGCCCGCGGCGCCAGCGGGAGGGGGAGGCCCGCGGCGTCAGTGGGAGGGGGGGAGGGGGGAGGCCTGCGGGCACCAGCGGGAGGGGGGAAGGGGGGGGGAGGCCCCCCGGCGGCGCAGGGGGAGGGGGGAGGTCACAGCGCCAGCGGGAGGGGGGGAGGGGGGGTGGCCCACGGCGCCAGCGGGAGGGGGGGAGGGGGGGAGGCCCGCGGCACCAGCGGGAGGGGGAAGGGGGGGAGGCCCGCAGCGCCAGCGGGAGGGGGAGGCCCGCGTCGCCAGCTGGAGGGGGGAGGGGGGAGGCCCACGGCGCCAGCGGGGAGGGGGGGGGGAGGGGGGGAGGCCCGCGGCGCCAGCGTTAGGGGGGAGGGGGGAGGCCCGCGGCGCCAGCGGGAGGGGGGGGAGGGGGGGAGGCCCGCGGCGCCAGGGGGGGGGGCGCCATCGGGAGGGGGGGGAGCCCTCTCCTTCCAGTTGGAAGGGGAGAGCCCCGCCGGGCAACAATTTAGAGTTACTGTATCAGCCTTATTTTTAATTTATTACTCATCCTGAAGACTTCATGAAGACTCATGAAGACTTCTTGGAAATCCCAAACAGTCTTCTTGATCTGAAATAGGCTTCAAAACTCTAAAACAAGGAGTTAGGAGAGTTTGAAGCCTATTTCGATCCTGAAGACTTGTTGGGATTTCCTAAAAGGCTTCATGAGTCCATCATCTCAAAAAAAAAAAAGGTAGGGATAGAAATTTTTTTTGACTGGAAGTTGTATTTCGTCATTAGTATAAAAGTTGAATGTTCCTTGTCAGAACTTCAAAAGGTTCTTAGACTCTCTCTGAGAAGAAATATGGAATTCTGGTACGTTCTCAAATTGGTTTCAAATTGTCATTAATTTTTGAGCACAAATGTTAGAAAGGGAAAAATGCCTCTTCAAGAAGGAGAGCAACATTAACTGGAACTAGGAAGTCAGTCTGGAAAAGCAAAGCAAGAAGAATTTTGAAGACTAAAAATTTATTTATTCAAAGGATTCTGACAGAAAATACTCTGTGTGTGACAGAATGGAAAACGGGAGAGAAGAATGGAAGAATCCAATAAAGAGAACTAATAATAAATCGTTGATCAGTTTACTATAGGGCGGATTTGAAATGAGAAGGTAACAGAAGAAGAAGAAGTGCTGAATAATTTGTAAACTACGCAAAAGTAGAGAATATTGAAGGATCAGAAAAAGATCTAAATTTCTTCAATCCGACGTAAGGAAAAAAATAATGACGATTCCTGCGCTCCGGAAGTATTTTCAGAAAGTCTTCAAAGAAGAATTGCGTGCTTTCCACGCACACACATTCTCTCTCTCTCTCTCTCTCTCTCTCTCTCTCTCTCTCTCTCTCTCTCTCTCTCTCTCTCTCTCTCTCTCTCTCTCTTTCTAATCTTATACAACTCAGAAAAAGGAGTAAAATAAACGAAAGAAAAAGAGAAATCTTAAAAGAGAACAAATCCATTTCAGCGTAAGAATCATCTTTTCCTCCGAAAACATTTGGAAGATTTCTGGTCTTCAACACGAATAGGAGAGTGGTGTTTGGAATTGGTATATTCTTCAGATATTTCTTGAGTCTCATCACAACTATAGAAAACATTTGAAATGAAGATGGGGAAACTAGTAAAGAATAAATGAAGACTTAGAAGAGAGAGAGAGAGAGAGAGAGAGAGAGAGAGAGAGAGAGAGAGAGAGAGAGAGAGAGAGAGAGAGAGAGAGAGAGAGAGGAAATATGTGTGCGTGAAAGCACGCAATTCTTCTCTGAAGACTTTCTGGGAATACTTCCGGAGCTCAGGAAACGTCATTCTCTTATGAAGATGTGTTTCGCCTCCATCATAAAAGCTGAAGACCAAACTCGAACGAGAGCTACGACGGAGTCATGGACAAATCTTCGCGATCTTTTCCAAGTCTTCATTTATCTGTTCAATCTCTACTAGTTACATCTATCTTCATTTCAAATTTTCTATATATTTGTGATAAAGATTATGGAAATATCTGAAGACTCTGTCGATGCTAAACACCAATGTTTGATTCCTGTTGAAGATCAGGAATCTTCCAAATATCTTCGGCGGAAAAGGTGATTCTTACGTTGAAACGAATTTGTTCTCTTCCAAGATTTCATTTTTTTTCAGAGAGAGAGAGAGAGAGAGAGAGAGAGAGAGAGAGAGAGAGAGAGAGAGAGAGAGAGAGAGAGAGAGAGAGAGAGGTTGTTTTCGGCTGTCATTGCTTTTCCTATTCTTTGACTTAACTTTTGAACTTACCGAAATACTTAATTATGTACGTAAACCGAGACAAAGTAGCTTTTCTAAAAACGCAGGTGACTGAAATATTAAGGCTGGAAGTCTTGATATTTATTCTTGCCTGAGGAGAGAGAGAGAGAGAGAGAGAGAGAGAGAGAGAGAGAGAGAGAGAGAGAGAGAGAGAGAGAGAGAGAGAGAGCGAGCGCAGAGGTACGAGTGTATACATGAACAGAATGATAGTTCCCTTGGATTGGAGGTATAGTGTCGACAGTGCATCTCAAGCAGTGGACTCTAGAAATTACCTACTAAACATTTCAGTAGCTCTTATACCTCGACTTTTCTGTATTTCCTCGCTAACAAAGAGTTGGATCACTAATACTTAGCTTCTGTTTGTTTCACACCCCGTGCTAATTTCTGACCGGATAGTGCTTTACCAGAAGCGTATTGGTAAGCTACATACTGTTGATAGTTGAAAATCCCGATATCCAGAGACACTGTCTACTCTTAACCCACACTATCTCTATGATGCCTTTTCCCTCTGTCATTCGTTAACAACGTCCTCTCTCTCTCTCTCTCTCTCTCTCTCTCTCTCTCTCTCTCTCTCTCTCTCTCTCTCTCTCTCTCGAATTCAATTCGATTCAATTAACTTCTACCGTGCACCAACCCTCGAGATATATATGACGCTCCCACCTGTGCATGCAACATCCATAAAAACATTGAAGTGTGCGTAATTTGTCTTTCTTTGCGTTTATCTGGCTGGTCATCTTCATTAAATGGCCGTAACATAAATATAGTCTTTACCCTAAAATAGGACTGAGACGGGTGCCAGAGCAGTTGCATGATGAATTATTTGTGCTATTATTACTATTAGTATCACCTTACAATAATAATAGTATTATTGTATTTATTATTGTAGAGTGCAGTTGCAACCC
Organism: Palaemon carinicauda; assembly: GCF_036898095.1. Lineage (NCBI taxonomy): Eukaryota > Metazoa > Arthropoda > Malacostraca > Decapoda > Palaemonidae > Palaemon > Palaemon carinicauda. Next base: position 96,838,791 of record NC_090737.1, on the reverse strand, counting down.
GTTTAACAATCGATGTAAACATAGCAACACTATAAACCATTTGTCTGGCATCATTGGTGTTTGTTATCATCCTCCACATTACCATGCCCAAGGCTTTACTTCCACATTATATCATTCTAAATAAATGACAAGTGCACATTGGTATAACAAATCTCTATGTACTTCAGGAATATAGCGTGCACTGTATTTTATAAATCCATGAGAATTACAAGGATTTTGGATGTCTCAAAGATTTTACTCCATCCGTGGAGACTCCATGAGAGAGTCAAAGTCAAAAAGTCAAAGTCAAAAACCTTTATTCCATTATAAAATAGAGAGAGAGAGAGAGAGAGAGAGGAGAGAGAGAGAGAGAGAGAGAGGAGAGAGAGAGAGAGAGAGAGAGAGAGAGAAAAATGCAAGTTAAGGAAGGCAGGGCGTAAAGAGTGGTAGAGGGATCATACATGTAAATATGCAAAGGAAGAGAGGGAGGTTGGGTGTGGGAATTGACGTAATGATGTCTGTCCGACTGACTCAGGATATAGGGAATTTCTTTCAACTTCTCGTAATGCATCATTCAGTCGGAAACTAGGGCAAGGTGTGTGAAGTAAAATGTGGCAAAGTTTGTTTGTGATCCAACAGCTAGCCTGGAAATCCAGAAAATCGAGGTAACACAGCCTTTGGAATCTGTAGTGAAGGTCTTAGCAGTGTACCTAATTTTCCTATCTGCACTCACTTTTTAGTCTTCTCCTTTCTTACATTTTGCTGTCCAACTTCTTTTAATTTATACTTCATAGCGGAAATGGAAGATTTCCTCTCTGCCTTCCAGTTGCATCTCGGTCGGTGCTTAATGATCTCCTCGGTCCCAGCGCTCGAACATATGGCCCAAATTTAATAAAAGGAATAGAGTAAACCAATATATATATATATATATATATATATATATATATATATATATATATATATATATATATATATATATATATATATATATATATATTTATTTATTTATATAATATATTGAGAGAGAGGAGATGGTGTAGAAATTTAGATTGGGCTCAAAGTATTTTATCTCTGATTTGTAATTTATAAGAATTAATCTTATGACGGGGAAGAAATAGAAAGGATTTGAAGTTAAACGGTGATTAAATCTTAGATTATCTTTTAAATTATTTTATAATCATTTAGATTAAAATTATTTTGTGTATTGTATTTTTACTGGGAGATGGGTCCACTGACTTTTGAAGTGATATTTTTTTTTATAAATGGTAATTTTTATTGATATTTTTACTCTCCGTATTTTCCTGTGGCTAAAATTCCTAATGGTTGTATTTTTATATTTTATAATTGCAATCTTTTTATTTTTGTTTCCATTTTCCCAGTAGTTTTGAATCTTATTTTTTTATTCAATAGTTCATTTCAGTTTTCGTCTTTAATTTTTAAGCATTTTTTTTTTTTACTCTGAAATCAATTAGCATATATCCTTGAGGAAGGATCTTCACATGGCTATATCTTCTCGTCATAAATCGAAATATATTCTGTTGAAAAGGATGTTTGCTGATCATAAAAATTGGGCGGAGGACAGCAAACATTCGAATACAATGAGTTGCTAAATTATTTAGAATTTTTTCCTCGAGTGTTTTGTGTGAGCTTAGCAAATGTGTGTTCACAGAAATCTATTCTTAGATTCTTAATATATATATATATATATATATATATATATATATATATATATATATATATATATATATATATATATATATATATATATATATATATACATATATATATATACATATATATATATATATATATATATATATATATATATATATATATATATATATATATATATATATATATATATATATATATACACACACACATATATGTATGATAAATTTTTGCTCATTTAGACGTGTTTTTCACATTCAAATAAGGCATATTTTGTCTACATTAATGTCGGAATTCTCTTACCGACCTCGGGATCAGAGCCCCAGGCGAACTCACACAAAGACAAGAGCTTGTGACCGGCCGGGAATCGAACCCTGGTCCGGCAAGCTTGTAGAGACAGTGGGAGGTATTTATAAAAATGAAGGATATTCTTGTAAGCATAAGGTAGAAGTACAAGGTAATTCTCTGAAGCAAAAGGTAGAAGAATAAGCAAATCTTTCTTTCCATATTCATAATGATTATCTTTTACTTGCGAGGATATCCTCCAAGCAGAAGTAAAGGTTGACTCGTGTTTCGGGAGCGCTTAGTTACATGTTGAAACTTGTAAGATTTCATTTGTGCTGTCAAGATAAGAAAGAGTTTAGTATTTATAATACGTATTTAATGCCCTGTTTTTACTTGTATTTAATTAAGTTTACGCATCAGAAAGAACACAGACGCCGCCGCGCCTTCCCCAAAGCCTCGCTGACGACATCTATCCCCCACCCCTTGCATTAGAAGTTCTTTGACCTCTTTTTAGCTCCCCCAACCCTTGCATTAAAAGTTCTTTGACCTCTTTTTAGCTCCCCCACCCCATGCATTAGAAGTTCTTTGACCACTTTTTAGCTCCCACACCCCTTGCATTAGAAGTTCTTTGACCTCTTTTTAGCTCCCACACCCCTTGCATTAAAAGTTCTTTGACCTCTTTTTAGCTCCCACACCTCTAGCATTAGAAGTTCTTTGACCTCTTTTTAGCTCCCACACCCCTTGCATTAGAAGTTCTTTGACCTCTTTTTAGCTCCCACACCCCTTGCATTAAAAGTTCTTTGACTTCTTTTTAGCTCCCCCCACCCCTTGCATTAGAAGTTCTTTGACCTCTTTTTAGCTCCCACACCCCTTGCATTAGAAGTTCTTTGACCTCTTTTTAGCTCCCCCACCCCTTGCATTAGAAGTTCTTTGACCTCTTTTTAGCTCCCCCACCCCTTGCATTAGAAGTTCTTTGACCTCTTTTTAGCTTCCCCACCCCTTGCATTAGAAGTTCTTTGACCTCTTTTTAGCTCCCCCAACCCTTGCATTAAAAGTTCTTTGACCTCTTTTTAGCTCCCCCAACCCTTGCATTAGAAGTTCTTTGACCTCTTTTTAGCTCCCCCACCCCATGCATTAGAAGTTCTTTGACCACTTTTTAGCTCCCACACCCCTTGCATTAGAAGTTCTTTGACCTCTTTTTAGCTCCCACACCCCTTGCATTAGAAGTTCTGTCTTTGACTTCTTTTTAGCTCCCCCACCCCTTGCATTAGAAGTTCTTTGACCTCTTTTTAGCTCCCACACCTCTAGCATTAGAAGTTCTTTGACCTCTTTTTAGCTTCCCCACCCCTTGCATTAGAAGTTCTTTGACCTCTTTTTAGCTCCCACACCCCTTGCATTAGAAGTTCTTTGACCTCTTTTTAGCTCCCACACCCCTTGCATTAGAAGTTCTTTGACCTCTTTTTAGCTTCCCCACCTCTTGCATTAGAAGTTCTTTGACCTCTTTTTAGCTCCCACACCCCTTGCATTAGAAGTTCTTTGACCTCTTTTTAGCTCCCACACCCCTTGAATTAGAAGTTCTTTGACCTCTTTTTAGCTCCCCCACCACTTGCATTAGAAGTTCTTTGACCTCTTTTTAGCTCCCACACCCCTTGCATTAGAAGTTCTTAGACCTCTTTTTAGCTCCCACACCCCTTGCATTAGAAGTTCTTTGACCTCTTTTTAGCTCCCCCACCACTTGCATTAGAAGTTCTTTGACCTCTTTTTAGCTCCCACACCTCTAGCATTAGAAGTTCTTTGACCTCTTTTTAGCTCCCCCACCACTTGCATTAGAAGTTCTTTGACCTCTTTTTAGCTCCCACACCCCTTGCATTAGAAGTTCTTTGACCTCTTTTTAGCTCCCCCACCACTTGCATTAGAAGTTCTTTGACCTCTTTTTAGCTCCCACACCCCTTGCATTAGAAGTTCTTTGACCTCCTTTTAGCTCCCACACCCCTTGCATTAAAAGTTCTTTGACTTCTTTTTAGCTCCCCCACCCCTTGCATTAGAAGTTCTTTGACTTTTTAGATCCCTCACCCCTTGTATTAGAAATTCTTTGACCTCTTTTTAGCTCCCACACCCCTTACATTAGAAGTTCTTTGACTTCTTTTTAGCTCCCCCACCCCTTGCATTAGAAGTTCTTTGACCTCTTTTTAGCTCCCAAATCCCTTGCATTAGAAGTTCTTTGACCTCTTTTTAGCTTCCCCACCCCTTGCATTAGAAGTTCTTTGACCTCTTTTTAGCTCCCCCACCCCTTGCATTAGAAGTTCTTTGACCTCTTTTTATCTCCCACACCCCTTGCATTAGAAGTTCTTTGACCTCTTTTTAGCTCCCCCACCTCTTGCATTAGAAGTTCTTTGACCTCTTTTTATCTCCCACACCCCTTGCATTAGAAGTTCTTTGACCTCTTTTTAGCTCCCACACCCCTTGCATTAGAAGTTCTTTGACCTCTTTTTAGCTCCCCCACCCCTTGCATTAGAAGTTCTTTGACCTTTTTTTTTAGCTCCCCCACCCCTTGCATTAGAAGTTCTTTGACCTTTTTTTAGCTCCCCTACCCGTTGCATTAGAAGTTCTTTGACCTTTTTTAGCTTCCCCACCCCTTGTATTAGAAGTTCTTTGACTTTTTTTTTTTTTTTTTAGCTCCCCAACCCCTTGCATTAGAAGTTCTTTGACCTCTTTTTAGCTCCCCCACCCCTTGCATCAGAAGTTCTTTGACCTCTTATTAGCTCCCACACCCCTTGCATTAGAAGTTCTTTGACCTCTTTTTAGCTTCCCCACCCCTTGCATTAGGAGTTCTTTGACCTCTTTTTAGCTCCCACACCCCTTGCATCAGAAGTTCTTTGACCTCTTTTTAGCTCCCACACCCCTTGCAATACAAGTTCTCTGACCTCTTTTTAGCTCCCACACCCCTTGCATTAGAAGTTCTTTGACCTCTTTTTAGCTGCCACACCTCTAGCATTAGAAGTTCTTTGACCTCTTTTTAGCTTCCCCACCCCTTGCATTAGAAGTTCTTTGACCTCTTTTTAGCTCCCACACCCCTTGCATTAGAAGTTCTTTGACCTCTTTTTAGCTCCCCCACACCTAGCATTAGAAGTTCTTAGACCTCTTTTTAGTTCCCCCACCCCTTGCATTAGAAGTTCTTTGACCTCTTTTTAGCTCCCACACCGCTTGCATTAGAAGTTCTTAGACCTCTTTTTAGCTCCCCCACCCCTTGCATTAGAAGTTCTTTGACCTCTTTTTAGCTTCCCCACCCCTTGCATTAGAAGTTCTTTGACCTCTTTTTAGCTCCCACACCTCTAGCATTAGAAGTTCTTTGACCTCTTTTTAGCTTCCCCACCCCTTGCATTAGAAGTTCTTTGACCTCTTTTTAGCTCCCACACCCCTTGCATTAGAAGTTCCTTGACCTCTTTTTAGTTCCCCCACCCCTTGCATTAGAAGTTCTTTGACCTCTTTTTAGCTCCCACACCCCTTGCATTAGAAGTTCTTTGACCTCTTTTTAGCTCCCACACCGCTTGCATTGGAAGTTCTTTGACCTCTTTTTAGCTCCCACACCCCTTGCATTAGAAGTTCTTTGACCTCTTTTTAGCTCCCACACCCCTTGCATTATAAGTTCTTTGACCTCTTTTTAGTTCCCCCACCCATTGCATTAGAAGTTCTTTGACCTCTTTTTAGCTCCCACACCCCTTGCATTAGAAGTTTTTTGACCTCTTTTTAGCTCCCAAACCCCTTGCATTAGAAGTTCTTTGATCTCTTCTTAGTTCCCCCACCCCTTGCATTAGAAGTTCTTAGACCTCTTTTTAGTTCCCCCACCCCTTGCATTAGAAGTTCTTTGACCTCTTTTTAGCTCCCACACCCCTTGCATTAGAAGTTCTTAGACCTCTTTTTAGCTCCCACACCCCTTGCATTAGAAGTTCTTTGACCTCTTTTTAGTTCCCCCACCCCTTGCATTAGAAGTTCTTTGACCTCTTTTTAGCTCCCACACCCCTTGCATTAGAAGTTCTTAGACCTCTTTTTAGCTCCCACACCCCTTGCATTAGAAGTTCTTTGACCTCTTTTTAGCTCCCACACCCCTTGCATTAGAAGTTCTTTTACCTTCTTTTAGCTCCCACACCCCTTGCATTAGAAGTTTTTTTTACCTCTTTTTAGCTCCCACACCTCTAGCATTAGAGGTTCTTTGACCTCTTTTTAGCTCCCACACCTCCAGCATTAGAAGTACTTTGATCTCTTTTTAGCTCCCACACCTCTAGCATTAGAAGTTTTTTGACCTCCTTTTAGCTCCCACACCTCTAGCATTAGTAGTTCTTTGACTTCTTTTTACCTCCCACACCTCTAGCATTAAAAGTTCTTTGACTTTTTTTTTTTAGCTCCCACACCTCTAGCATTAGTAGTTCTTTGACCTCTTTTTAGCTCCCACACCTCTAGCATTAGTAGTTCTTTGACTTCTTTTTAGCTCCCACACCACTAGCATTAGAAGTTCTTTGACCTCTTTTTAGCTCCCACACCTCTAGCATTAGAAGTTCTTTGACATCTTTTTAGCTCCCACACCTCTAGCATTAGAAGTTTTTTGACCTCTTTTCGGCTCCCTTACCTCAAGCATTAGAAGTTGTTTGACTTCCCTTTATAGCTCCCACACCTCTAACATTAGAAGTTCTTTGACCTCTCTCTTTAGCTCCCACACTTCTAGCATTAGAAGTTCTTTGACATATATTTCTAGGTTCCATACTTTTAGCATTAGAGGGTCTTCGATCTATATTTCGAGGTGCCCTACTTCTAGCATTAGAGGCTTTCTATTTTTAGATGTCTTACCTCTGGCATTAGAGGCTCCTCTTCGCTGTTCTCTCCTGTCTTCTATTTTTCAAGATCTTCTTTCATTAGATTATCTGTTTCTTTCGAGATTTCATTGTCTCTTTTCCTTAGATTGTCAGTGTCCTTCTAGATTTTAAAAGATATTTCAGTGCCGCGAGTCCTCACTTCGTCAGATTCCTCAGGGAAATCGAAGGCATTTATTCTTTACCTATCTGGGCAATGAGTAAAGAGATGAATACTATCGATTTCTCCGCATACACTATCATGCCAAAGTAAATGACGACCAACATGATATATTTACCAATGTCGTCTGGATATGTCCTTACTTCAACGGCGAATTTTCGGACACTCCTGTTGAAGAACTACACGTCACTCACCGTTCAGTTGAACCATTTTGCCTCCATCCTCATTCCCCTCAATCTGTTTTTGCACCGATACAAAGCCTCGTACTTTTTCCAAGAGTGTCCTTTAATAAGATATCGTCGCAAAAGCCCAAGCAAAGTTTCCTTCATGGTGCATACATTATGATCTTCAAAGCTCAGCTGCCAACGGAAGATCCAGTGTCTTTCTATAGGTCGGGCGATATAAAACGAACGATCGGCAACTTCGGCAGCAACCAAAACCATCTGTAGTTGATGGTGTTCCGGAGACGTAACACATAATTCTTACCGGCAGCTTCCTATTCCGCCAGAACGCGATCTCTGTGATTTAAGTGAAATCCTTCTCCCAGTCATCAACTCATTTCCTCTTACTCCTATTGACGCGCAATTCCTTGGTTAGATTTCGCCAGCTACATACAGATCATGTGAGGTGTTGCAGGCTACGTTTGAAAAAAATGAAGATCAGGTCTTCAGAAGTCATTTGAAGCTCGGGGAGGAGTTGTTCAGGACTGCTCCTGGAAATTTCAGTTCTGGAGTCATTCAGAAATCCATGTTAAGTATACGGCTATGTCCTTTGAAGACTTTTGGAAATTCGGGAAAGTTTTCTTCCGAAACCGTTCTGAGATTCCGTTCTGGGGGCATTCAGAATTCCATGCTAAGTCTATGGCTATTTTTTCTGAAGCCATTTGGAAATCCGGGAAAGTTTTCTTCCGATACCGTTCTAAGATTCCGTTCTGGAGGCATTCAGAATTCCATGCTAAGTCTATGGCTATTTCTTCTTAAGCCATTTGGAAATCCGAGAAGATTTTCTTCCGAATTCTTTTAGGACCCGCGAAAAATTCCATTCTTGTTTTATAACAACAACAACAACAACAACAACAACAACAACAACAACAACAACAACAACAACAACAACAACAACAACAACAACAACAACAACAACAACAACAACAACAACAATAATAATAATAATAATAATAATAAACTACGGGATTTGATTCATGGATTTGAGTTGAAAAGTTTTGAAGACTCTAAACGCTCAACTTTGCAGTTTGAAGGAAACTTTAAAATACCCGGACGAAGGGCGAAGGGTAATTGAGGTTTAAGGCAAACCGAATTGAAATAGTCGATTTCAGCCAAATTATTTCAGGTTTGGGATTTAGAACAATCTATTTCTGGTACGAATCGAGATATATATATATATATATATATATATATATATATATATATATATATATATATATATATATATATGTATATATATATATATATATACTGTATATATATATATATATATATATATATATATATATATATATATATATATATATATATATATATATATATATATATAGTTTATAAGCTTTGGTAGTATATGAATATTCTGTGTATATATGTATATTTATACGATGTATATATATATATACATACATATATATACATATATATATATATATATATATTATATACATACATATACATATATATATATATTATCTACATACATATACATACATATATATATATATGTATATATATATTATATACATATATATATATATATATATATATATATATATATATATATATATATATATATATATATATATATATATACATACATATATATATATATATATATATATATATATATATATATATATATATATATATATATATATAAACTATATTTATATATTATATGAATACAGTATATTTGCATGTACTGTACGCACACCTACATAC
>NC_090737.1:96812388-96817388 GCF_036898095.1 Palaemon carinicauda | reverse complement strand
ACAATTTTTTTTTTATAATGGTAGTGGAATAATTTATTATAACTTCACAATTTTTTTTTATAATGGCAGTGGAATAATTTATTATAACTTCACAATTTTTTTTTATAATGGCAGTGGAATAATTTATAACTTCACAATTTTTTTTTTTATAATGGTAGTGGAATAATTTATTATAACTTCACAATTTTTTTTTATAATGGCAGTGGAATAATTTATTATAACTTCACAATTTTTTTTTATAATGGTAGTGGAATAATTTATTATAACTTCACAATTTTTTTTTTATATTGGCAGTGGAATAATTTATTATAACTTCACATTTTTTTATAATTGCAGCGGAATAATTTATTATAACTACACAATTTTTTTTATAATGGCAGTGGAATAATTTATTATAACTTCACAATATTTTATAATCGCAGTGTGGAATAATTTACTATAACTTCCCAATTCTTTATAATCGTAGTGGAATAATTTATTATAACTTCACAATTATTTTATAGTTGCAGTGGAATAATTTATTATAACTTCACAATTTTTTTTATAATGGCAGTGGAATAATTTATTATAACTTCACAATTTTTTTTTATAATGGTAGTGGAATAATTTATTATAACTTCACAATTTTTTTTTTTATATTGGCAGTGGAATAATTTATTATAACTTCACAATTTTTTTTTTATATTGGCAGTGGAATAATTTATTATAACTTCACAATTTTTTTTTATAATGGCAGTGGAATAATTTATTATAACTTCACAATTTTTTTTTATAATGGTAGTGGAATAATTTATTATAACTTCACAATTTTTTTTTATAATGGTAGTGGAATAATTTATAACTTCACAATTTTTTTTTTATAATGGTAGTGGAATAATTTATTATAACTTCACAATTTTTTTTTATAATGGTAGTGGAATAATTTATTATAACTTCACAATTTTTTTTTATAATGGTAGTGGAATAATTTATTATAACTTCACAATTTTTTTTTATAATGGCAGTGGAATAATTTATTATAACTTCACAATTTTTTTTTATAATGGCAGTGGAATAATTTATAACTTCACAATTTTTTTTTTATAATGGTAGTGGAATAATTTATTATAACTTCACAATTTTTTTTTTATAATGGCAGTGGAATAATTTATAACTTCACAATTTTTTTTTTATAATGGTAGTGGAATAATTTATTATAACTTCACAATTTTTTTTTTATAATGGCAGTGGAATAATTTATTATAACTTCACATTTTTTTTATAATTGCAGCGGAATAATTTATTATAACTACACAATTTTTTTTATAATGGCAGTGGAATAATTTATTATAACTTCAAAATGTTTTTTATAATGGCAGTGGAATAATTTATTATAACTTCACAATATTTTATAATCGCAGTGTGGAATAATTTATTATAACTTCCCAATTCTTTATAATCGTAGTGGAATAATTTATTATAACTTCACAATTATTTTATAGTTGCAGTGGAATAATTTATTATAACTTCACAATTTTTTTTATAATGGCAGTGGAATAATTTATTATAACTTCACAATTTTTTTTATAATGGCAGTGGAATAATTTATTATAACTTCACAATTTTTTTATAATGGCAGTGGAATAATTTATTATAACTTCACAATTTTTTTTTATAATCGCAGTGGAATAATTAATTATAACTTTACAATTTTTTATAATCGCAGTGGAATAATTTATTTTAACTACATTTTTTATAATTTCAGTGGGATAATTTATTATAAGTGCAGTTTTTTTTTTTTTTTATGAGCGCAGAGGAATAATTTATTATAACTACAATTTTTTATAATCGCTGTGTAATAATTTATTATAACCACATTTTTTTCTATAATTGCAGTGTAATGATTTATTATAACCACAATTTTTTTTATAATCACAGTGGAATAATTTATTATAACTACAATTTTTCATAATCGCAGTGGAATAATTTACTATATCATTTGATTATTTCAGAGACCCGTGTAGGCAGTGGATACAGAGCGGCCGCCCAAGAGCTCTCCTTGGTTTTGGCCCACGAAATGTTTGGCAGATTAGTCCAGATTGTGATGGAACTCTTCCCAGACCATCTCCAATACCAGAATAACTTGCACCATACTACATCCAGCAGTCAGCTCGCACAGCAGCAGCAGCAGCAGGAAGAGCTAGAGCATCTGGAATTGCAACAGCAGCCCCCCGATGCTGCAGATCCTGAGAGGCTTTTTACGCCGACTTTGGCCCACTTTCTGCCTCCCTTGAAGGTAAAGGATTGGGGGAGAGTAAACAAAGATTTTATTATTATTATTATCATTATTATTATTATTATTATTATTATTATTATTATTATTATTATTATTATTATTATTATTATTTGATGAGTATTTGTATTTGTGGTAGCTGATTACGACCAATTTCCATAACTTCCATATTATCTAAAGTGTTTGAACGTTTATTGGCGAAACTTTTAAATAGATACTTCAAGGTAATAATTTGTTCCCTAGTTTGCAATTTTGCTTTTGCCAAGGGCTTGCATCATTTGATGCCATTCTTACTATTCTGACCACCTTGACTGCAGTCAGTAAGTTCGTCTGATTGGCCTTGATTTTAGTTCTGGCTTTGACCTTGTTGATCACGAGACTCTTGTTTTTAAACTCAAACAGTTAGGAGTGGGTGGGTCTTCCCCTAGCATCATTATTGAATTTTTAAGTAATATATTGCAAAGAGTTGTTGTTGATGGGCAGCATCGTAAGTATAGAAATGTAATATCTGTTGTTCCCCAGGGCAGTGTTCTTGGCCTATTACATTTCTTACTATATACACATATGTGATTTGACCTAGAAAATAAGGTAGCTGCATATGCAGATGATGCTACTCTCTTTGCATCAATTCCATCTCTTGAACGTAGATCTGAGGTTGCTGAATCCTTTAATAAAGATCTAGCTAATAATAATGCTTGGTGCAAATTATGGGTCATGAAGTTGAATCCTAACAAAACTCAAAGTATGATTGTAAGTAGGTCAAGGGCAGTGGCTCCTCAACATCCAGATCTCAGCATCGATAATGCTTTTTTTTTTTTTTTTTTTTTTTTTTTTTTTTTTTTTTTTTTTTTACATGACTTAAAATTTTAGGTGTGATTCTTGATTGGAAATTTACTTAAGAAAACCACATGTTCTGTTTCTTCTAAAATTGCACAAAAATTGCCTTGTGGAAAAAGTCTTGTAAGATTTTCAGTGATCAATCTATTCAGTGGTAATGTTTAATTTTTCCATTCTGTCTTGTTTCACGTGTTGTTCTGTCTCATCTCCGGCTAGTGACTCCTATCTTTATTTGTTTGACTTGAATTTATGGACTATCATATTTCTTATTCCTGATCTAGATATTATTATCTGGTACAGTCATTCAGCTAGTTCTTTATATATGTTGCACAAGATTTTTCATAGTTCTAACCCTGTAGAAGTACAGGGTGGTTTTAGAAGTGGTAGGGGTTGTATGAATCAGATTTTTACAGTAAGGCAGATATGCGAGAAATATTTAGCAAAAGGTAAGGAGGTGTATGTTGCGTTTATGGATCTGGAGAAAGCATATGATAGAGTTGATAGGGAAGCAATGTGGAATGTGATGAGGTTATATGGAGTTGGTGGAAGGTTGTTGCAAGCAGTGAAAAGTTTCTACAAAGGTAGTAAAGCATGTGTAGAATAGGAAATGAAGTGAGTGATTGGTTTCCGGTGAGAGTGGGGCTGAGACAGGGATGTGTGATGTTGCCGTGGTTGTTTAACTTGTATGTTGATGGAGTGGTGAGAGGGGTGAATGCTGGAGTGCTTGGACGAGGATTAAAACTGGTAGACGAGAATGACCATGAATGGGAGGTAAATCAGTTGTTGTTTGCGGATTATACTGTACTGGTAGCAGACACAGAAGAGAAGCTTGACCGACTAGTGACAATTTGGAAGGGTGTGTGAGAGAAGGAAGTTGAGAGTTAATGTGGGTAAGAGTAAGGTTATGAGATGTACGAGAAGGGAAGGTGGTGCAAGGTTGAATGTCATGTTGAATGGAGAGTTACTTGAGGAGGTGGATCAGTTTAAGTACTTGGGGTCTGTTGTTGCAGCAAATGGTGGAGTGGAAGCAGATGTACGTCAGAGAGTGAATGAAGGTTGCAAAGTGTTGGGGGTAGTTAAGGGAGTAGTAAAAAATAGAGGGTTGGGCATGAATGTAAAGAGAGTTCTATATGAGAAAGTGATTGTACCAACTGTGATGTATGGATCGGAGTTGTGGGGAATGAAAGTGACGGAGAGACAGAAATTAAATGAGTTTGAGATGAAGTGTCTAAGGAGTATGGCTGGTGTATCTCGAGTAGATAGGGTTAGTAACAAAGTGGTGAGGGTGAGAAGGGGTGTAAGAAATGAGTTAGCAGCTAGAGTGGATATGAATGTGTTGAGGTGGTTTGGCCATGTTGAGAGAAGGTGATGAATGCAAGAGTTGATGGGAGAAGTACAAGAGGAAGTCCAAGGTTTGGGTGGATGGATGGAGTGAAGAAAGCTCTGGGTGATAGGAGGATAGATGTGAGAGAGGCAAGAGAGCGTGCTAGAAATAGGAATGAATGGCGAGCGATTGTGACACAGTTCCGGTAGGCCCTGCTGCTTCCTCCGGTGCCTTAGATGACCGCGGAGGTAGCAGCAGTAGGGGATTCAGCATTATGAAGCTTCATCTGTGGTGGATAACGGGGGAGGGTGGGCTGTGGCACCCTAGCAGTACCAGCTGAACTCGGTTGAGTCCCTTGTTAGGCTGGGAGGAGCGTAGAGAGTAGAGGTCCCCCCCTTTTTTTTTGTTTCATTTGTTGATGTCGGCTACCCCCCAAAATTGGGGGAAGTGCCTTGGTATATGTATGTCTAACCCTCCTTTGCATTCAAATCTTCCCAGTCTGTAACATCCTGTATATAGTACTAGATATGCAGTTAATTCTAACAGTCATGCCTTCTCCATCATAAT
>NC_090737.1:96802388-96809888 GCF_036898095.1 Palaemon carinicauda | reverse complement strand
GTAACGTCCCTGACTGGTGAACGCCAGAATGAGGTTCAAGTCCCGTTCAAACTCGTTAGTTTTTTTAGTCGCTGCAACCTCACTACCCTTGTGAGCTAATGATGGGGATGTTTGGGGGAGGTTATAGGTCTAGCTGATGAGTCATTAGCAGCTATTGCCTGGCTCTCCTTGCACCTAGCGTGTGTGGAGAGGGGGCCTTGGGCGCTGATCATATGTATATATGGTCAGTCTCTGGGGCATTGTCCTGCTGGATAGGGCAATGTCTTAAGGATGGTGGGTTTGGGGGAGCCTATTGGTCTACCTTCTGAGTCATCTGCAGCCATTGTCTGGCCCTCCTTGGTCCTAGCTTGAGTGGAGAGGGGGCTTTGGCGCTGATCATATGTATATATGGTTAGTCTTTAGGGCATTGTCCTGCCCGATGGGGCAGTGTCACTGTCCCTGGCCTCTGCCATTCATGAGTGGCCTTTAAACCTTTTAAGCTTTTACGTTATAATGCAACTGAATGGCCTGCCCATCCCCAGCGATGGGCCACATAGGCGCATATTCTGTTGATTCTGATAATCGACAACAACAGGAACAAGAATAATTCTTGATTAAACGGTCTCTTAGTAGGTTATATATGAAAAGTCTGTTTGAATGTTGTTACTGTTCTTAAAATATTTTATTTTCATATTTCATTATTTCTCTTGTAGTTTGTTGATTTCCTTTCATCATTGTGCTATTTTTCCCTATTGGATCCCTTAGGGTTAGAGCTATTAATAATAATAATAATAATAATGATAATAATGACGATCATCTTCATCATCTCCTACCTACATTGAGCACTATCCAGCACAAAATTATTTATTAATGCTGAAAATCTTTGAACTGGAACAAAATATGAATACGAAAAGAAGATAAAAATAGAGTTAAGGAGAACTTGAGGACGGCAAAAGTAGGTTTAAAAAAGAATTGGGGAAAAGGGTAATTGTGATAGAAGGAATAATGAAAAGGGTTGACTTATTCATTCAATGGTCAAATCTTTTGTATGGCCTATTTATTAGGGGTTCACTTCTTGTATATTAAGTGTGTTTATTTTTATTTGGTTAATTGGAAGCTCTTTAGTGATAATTTCATTCTATATTGTGAGTATTTATTTTTTTCTATGGTATTCATTGAGAATTTTAAAGTCTCCTGCAAAACGTCGTATTATTTGTTGTCCCAGGATTATTGTGTTCACTTAACTTTTTTAATAATGATCATAAGGTCAGGTTTTTTTAAAATGTGCAAATGAAAATACTGTAGAGTGAATTTTCATCATTGTTTTGAGCCTCTATTTTTGTGGGGTTTTTTTGCTCTCCTTTTTATCCTGAAACAATAAAAAATTATTTGGTGTGATGTAGATTTTTTTAAATTTTTTTTTCTTTATTTCGCAACATGATTTTTCTTAATGCTTTAACTTTTGAGTGTTATTTATTTTTAGGAATGACTACAGATTTTGAAGCATATACGACTTGTTGATTTTCTTTTTATCTTTTGTAGTTATTATTTTACGAAGATGACCGTATATTCATTACTACAAACAAATGACTTAGCCTCCATTGCATGGTTCTCCCAATTCTCAAAACTCGATGAAAATGTGTGAGAGAAAAAGAGAGAAAATGATGTATTTTGTTGGACTAAGCAGGATTTAAGCCTGCATATGTTCCTGACTTTCATCATTTATTTTTCAACATTTAATTAAAATTTAAAAATGGTGGAGGAAAAGAAATGCTATTGTTTTTGGCCCTGGTTGATTGTTTTCCATTACGAGATCTGGATTATTTTTAGTAAGTAACAAAGGAAAAAAAAAACTTGTGATTTTATATTCTCTGTGACTTGCCTTCGCAAGACTGTCGCCTTACCCGAGGTGATTAATCTCATCTCGTGGGAGGCTAAATCATACATTAGTAAGTGCCGTCTCTCTCTCTCTCTCTCTCTCTCTCTCTCTCTCTCTCTCTCTCTCTCTCTCCTCTCTCTCTCTCTCTCTCTCTCTCTCTTATTATTATTATTATTATTATTACTTGTTAAGATATAACCCTAGTTGGAAAAGCAGGATGCTATAAGCCCAGGGCTCCAGCTGGGAAAAAAACCCAGTAAGGAAAGGAAACAAAAAAAAAAATGAAGAAACTACAAGAGAACTCATAACAATTAAGATAAGATATTTTAAGAACAGTAACATTAAAATAAATATTTCATATATAAACTATAAAATATTTAACAAAACAAGAGGAAGAGAAATTAGGTAGAATAGTGTGCCCAAGTTTACCCTCAAGCAAGAGAACTCTAATCCAAGGCTATGGCACTACCCAAGACTACTGCTATTATTTCCTGAACTTGATTATGATCTTTTTCTTGGGGTTTTTCCTGATTACAACTGACATTTCTATCATTGCTTCAGTTTACTATTCGTGTCCTTGCACTTTTGACGGCCTTATTCTTGGTTTTGTTTGCTAATTTTCCCCTCAAATCTCCAAGGTAACAGCTAACCTGAAGCTGAGACGTCGAGTCACGGTTTGAAGACCCCCCCCCTCTCTCTCTCTCTCTCTCTCTCTCTCTCTCTCTCTCTCTCTCTCTCTCTCTCTCTCTCTCTCTCTCTCCATAGAACCCAGGTTGATGGTATTGCCAGGGATGAAGTGTCTAGAAGTGGTCCATGAATTTGCAGATGATTGATTCATGATCTTCTTCCTTGTCTACATCTTTTCCCACTTCTGTGTGGGGTCGATGTTTCTGGTCAGCTTTCTCCATCTACCTCTGTCCCACACCTCATCACCGGTTAATCCCTTTGATCGAAGGTCATCCTTGATACCGTCCACCTACCTTCGCTTTGATCTCCCTCTCCTTCTCGTTCCCTGTGCCTCCATTTCCATTACTCTCCTCCCAATATATTGTTCATCTCTTCTCATGACATGACCGTACCACCTCAGTCTACTTTCTTGGATCTTATCTGATAGTTTTCTAACTCCTGTGGTACCCCTAGTTACCTCATTCCGTATCTTATCTCTTTTTGTCACCCCACACATCCATCTCTACATTCTCATCTCTGCCACATCCATCTTCTTCTCTTCTGTCTTATTTATTGCCCAGTCTCCGCTCCATACATCATTGCCGGTCTCACAACTGTCCTATGTACTTTACCTTTCAACTTAACCCCTATTTTCCTGTCGCATAGTACTCCCCGCACTTTTTTCCAATTCCTCCATCCTGCTTGTATTCTGTGGTTTATTTCTGCCCCCAGATCACCATCCTCTGCAACTGTTGATCCTAAATACCTGAAATTTTCAACTCTTTACAATCTCTCTCCTTGTAAACTAACTTCCCCATTCTCGCTATTTTTCAATCTCAAATACTCTGTCTTTTTTCTGCTGATCTTCAATTCCCTATTTTCCATTTCTCTTCTCCACTCCTCCAGTTTCTCTTCTACTACCTCTCGCCTAGTACTACACAGTATAACATCATCAGCAAAAAGCATACACCAAGGAAACTGATCTCTAATACCTTGTGTTACTACATCCATGACTAGATCAAATATGTAAGGGCCCAATGCAGACCCCTGATGTAGTCCCACATTTACTAGGAAACTTTCTTTTAGGCCTATACTGCTCTTAACATTTGCTTCTGCCCTCTCATACATATCTTGGGTGATTGAATCATGATATCGGATGTTATTTTTGGGGGTTGAGAGGGGAATATCTTTTCGAATTTGCCCTTTCATACATATCTTGGGTGATTGATTCATGATATCGGATGTGATTTTGGGGGTTGAGAGGGGAATATCTTTTCTAATTCGCCGTATTGCTGTTACGACTCTTTCCAAAATAAGATCTTTCATGAGGAATTGGTAGCTCGTGATATCTGGGAGTTTAGGAGTGTAAAATGTTGCTGGATTGGGGTTATTAAATGGAATACTGTAGTTGGTCTTATGGGATGAATTTTAATTGTGCAAGGAATGGTATCTTTGAACTTTTACGCTTGTGATCATCATCTAGTGTTTATGGAATGGGTCTCACCATATAGTCGGTCCTGGTTTCGTCTGGTTTGATTGATAGGTGTACTAAAAGGGTCTTAATGGAATAACTTGTTTGATTGGATATCTTAATGAGAGATTTAATGCATAAATCTGATTGGATGACCAAGGAACGTATTACAGAAAAAAATGGGATTAAGTATACAAGTAAGGTATTCTTTTAATATGGCTTGTCTGAGTGGATGTTCTAGGAATCAATTCCGGTGTAGCAGGAAATTTTTCCCCTTGACTGAAATTCCCCCCGGGAAAAATAGCCTAGGATCGATTTCCCCCCGGGAAAAGCAGCCCGGGCTGTTATTCCCCCGGGGGGAATTTCAGCCCTAGGATATTTTTCCCCCCCCTAGGCCATTTCTCCCCCCACCCTCCCTTACAGAGAAAATATTTTCATGAATTAAATAATCGACGGTAAGTTTGACAAAATATTAGGAAATATATATTATATATATATATATATATATATATATATATATATATTGTGAAAACCTTACTCTCCTTTCGTACTGTCCAGCACGAAATAAAAAGTACACTTGATGCTAAGAAGCACTATGGTTGAGAAAGGAGATGACACCAATTCAGTTGTGTTACCAGAGATTATGGGGGAACCGAGTGAGAAACCGGGGTTTTTAGGTTGGGAAATGTCATAAACGAGTGATTTACAGCAATATTAATGGTCAGAAATGCTAAATAAGAACAAGATAACCAGTTGGTAAAACATATGGATCATGTAAGTAGCTGAACATAAGCCAATCATGATCATTTAACACATTTGAGATTTGTAAAAGGGTACAGAACCTAACAAACCCACCTAACCTAACCTAGTAGTTCCCAGGTCACAACCCCTAGCCGGGGGCAAGCCCCGGACCCCTTCCCAGGTCGCAGCCCCTAGCCGGGGCCAAGCCCCCGGTTCCCCCTTCCCAGGTCGCAGCCCCTAGCCGGGGGCAAGCCCCCGGACCCCCTTCCCAGGTCACAAACCTTCCCAGGTCACAACCTCTTGGACTATCCCAATATCAGCCTTCATCATAAATTCTTTAAACAAACAGGCATTTTTTTCGTTGCATTTGGAGATTTAAAGTTACGTCTGCACAAATTTCTTGAATTGAGGATATATATACTAAAGAATTTGATTGTTCCCTTACATCCTTCGAAATCAGCAAGCTTTTTTTCTAAGCAATATTGCATGGGGTTTGATATAGATTCACCAAGAAACTGAGCAGCACGTTTAAAATTCGTGGTCCTCTTTTATCCAACCAATATATTGTGACCTCAATTTATTGCCTAAATGTAACCTTTCATTGTCTTGCAATTTGTGCAGCTTTTCTATGAAATCCCATTGAATTTGATTTCCATGGCAAAAAAAAAAATAAAAAAAAAAATAATGGTTACTTCCAGTAAGGAAAGGGGGAATCTTGGCCCAGAGGGGGGAATATTATCCTGGGACAAAGTTGTTTGTTGTTGTTGGGGTATTAAAGCCAACACTTGTTGTTGGCACGGGCCTTTCCCTTGGTTGGCCCGTAGCCCAATGGGACAAAGTTCCCCCGGGGAGATATATATCCTGGGCCATATTTCCCCCGGGGGGAATTTAAGACGGGGGGAAAACCAGACCGTTACACCGGGTATAGGTTATGATTGGATTTCCAAGGAAATAATTCCATGAATAAATCTGATTGTAACGAAAGGGATCCTTGGAATATGTCTTCTTCAATTGCACAAAAAATTGGCTTATTGAGAAAGTCTTTTAAGATATTCGGTGATCAATCTATTCTGAAGAAGTGTTTTAATTCTTTATTCTACCTTGTTTTGAGTATTGTTCTCCTGTCTGGTCTTCAGCTGCTGATTCTCATCTTAATTTGTTGGACAGAAACTTACGGTCTATTAAATTTCTTATTCCTGATCTAGATATTAATATCTGGCACCGTCGATCAATTAGTTGATTATGCATGTTGCATAAGATTTTTCATAACTCTGACCATCCTTTACATTCAGATCTCCCTGGACAATTCTATCCTGTTCGTAATACTAGGCAGGCAGTTAATTCTAATAGCCAGGCCTTCTCCATCATAAGACTCAATACTACGCAGTACTCTAGAAGTTTTATTCCAGCTGTTACCAAGTTGTGGAATGATCTTCCTAATCGGGTTGATGAATCAGTAGAACTTCAAAAGTTCAAAGTTGGAGCAAATGCTTTTTTGTTGACCAGGCGGACATGAGTCTTTTTATAGTTTATATATGACATATTTGTTGTTGACGTTGTTAATAGTTTACATATGATATATCTCTTTTGACATTACTTTTTTTAGAATGATTTATTGTTAATTTGTTCTCTTCAGTTATTTATTTCCTTATTTCCTTTCCTCACTGGGCTATTTTTTCCCTATTGGAGCCCCTG
Source organism: Palaemon carinicauda (assembly GCF_036898095.1). Taxonomy (NCBI): domain Eukaryota; kingdom Metazoa; phylum Arthropoda; class Malacostraca; order Decapoda; family Palaemonidae; genus Palaemon; species Palaemon carinicauda. The sequence goes on along the minus strand of NC_090737.1, from coordinate 96,803,457 downwards.
GGCTTATAGCATCTTGCTTTTCCAATTAGGGTTGTAGCTTGGATAGTAATACTAATAATAATAATATAGAGTGATTGGATGTCCAAAAAGTGGATTCCTGGATATCTGATCTAGACACTTGTCCAAGTATTCCAGGAATGATTGGAGGTTTCAGAAAGATTTTTGGAATATTTCTAAATCAATATTCAAGAAAGGGATTCTAAGGCATCCAAGGAATAGGGTCATGTATTGCGTCTGGATGGTTTAATTTCGTTTCAGGATTGCGATTTCTTGAATTTAGCCTGGTATGATCATTTTCGGGTGTCTGTAAGTAGGCCTTGCGTGTGGATTCCTGTATTTCATCTTGGTAATGGAATTGTTAGATTATTAGGAAGGTTTTAGGAAGCGCTATAGATAGAAATGGGTAGCCAATGGCTCAGGTGATGTTGGTCACACGTTAGATTGGAAAATCATGGCTGTCACGACCTTTTTGTGAACAAAAGGTTTTTTTGACCAATGAATCTAGATTTTTTTTATTTTTAAACTATTCCATTTATGCAATAAAATTTTCCTGCGTTTTCACCTCGTCCCACTGCTCGCAAAAAATGGCATTGAATTTAAAGAAGGTCCATTACAAGAAAGCTAATTACTCATCTTATTGCCTCGTCCTTCTCTCCAATAAAAAAATAGATATTTGAGAAAAAGATTCTGGGGGCACGTAGAAGCAATTATATTGTGGACACTGACTTAAATCCTCGTTGAAAAGCGAGTACGCAATTTAATGGGTACGCACCTGACGAAGTTCGTACCGCAAGATTGCGTGTAGTCATCACCATTCCCACGATGCCATGGGAGATCGTTAAACGCATGCCGGTGTTGCATTTACAAAGGCCTCAAAAGCTCTTTATTCTAATAACATTGGTTTAAGTGGCCTGTAACTTTGGCTCAAGTCGACCAGGCTGTCAGGCGAAGTCGTATATTAGCCTCGTCGAAATTATATAACTTATCGGGACACTGATTGTAATTGAATTTTTATGTTTGTTTTTAATGCTAAGTGTTGACGCTGTTATATGAATGTTGGTGTGATTTT
>NC_090737.1:96789686-96801888 GCF_036898095.1 Palaemon carinicauda | reverse complement strand
ATCGTTAAACGCATGCGGTGTTGCATTTACAAAGGCCTCAAAAGCTCTTTATTCTAATAACATTGGTTTAAGTGGCCTGTAACTTTGGCTCAAGTCGACCAGGCTGTCAGGCGAAGTCGTATATTAGCCTCGTCGAAATTATATAACTTATCGGGACACTGATTGTAATTGAATTTTTATGTTTGTTTTTAATGCTAAGTGTTGACGCTGTTATATGAATGTTGGTGTGATTTTATGTAGCACACCCAGTTAGGGGGACGGGGAAACGGCTTGATATATATATATATATATATATATATATATATATATATATATATATATATATATATATATATATATATATATACTGCAATTATATATATATATATATATATATATATATATTATACTGCAATTATATATATATATATATATATATATATATATATATATATATATACTGCAATTATATATATATATATTATATATATATAAAATATATATAATATATATATATATATATATATATATATTATAATATTATATATATAATATATATATATATTTATATATTTATTTATATATTTATATAAATATTTAATATATACATATACATATATATATGTGTGTGTATATATATATATATATATATATATATATATATATATATATATACTATATATATATATATATATATATATATATATGTACAGTATATATAAAGTAACTAATTATGTAGGAGGTAATAAAAAAAATTGGAAGCACCTGGCTGACGTAAGTCTCTTCATAGTTTATATATGACAGATCTGTTTTAACGTGGGTACTGATCTTAGATATTTTATTCTAATTATTCATTACCTCTCATTTTGTTTATTTCCTTTCCTTACTGGGCTATTTTTTCCCTGTTGAATCCCATGGCCTTATAGCATCCTGCTTTTACAACTAGAGTTGTAGCTTAGCTGGTAGTAGTAGTACATACATACATATACCAAGGCACTTCCCCCCAATTTTGGGGGGTAGCCGACATCAACAAATGAAACAAACAAAAAGGGGACCTCTAGTATTAATGATAATAGACACTAACCATATATACTGTACATATGATCAACTCCCAAGCACCTTCTCCGTCCAGGCTATTATTATTATTACTTGCTAAACTACAACCCTAGTTGGAAAAGCAGGATGCTATAAGCCCAGTGGCTCCAACAGGGAATACAGCCCAGTGAGGAAAGGAAACAAGAAAAATATTCTAAGAACAGTAACAACATTAAAAATGATTATCTCCTGTATAAACTATAAAAACTTTAACAAAACAAAAGGAAGAGAAATAAGATAGAATAGGGCTATGGAAGGGTCAGGCTGTGGCACCTGATAACTCAGCAGGTATACTATCACGCTCCCCCTAACTCCCCATCCTTAGCTGACAATTAAGATTGCAGACACTAAAAGGAACTATCGAATTTGAACTGGGCTTGAACCCCAGTCCAGCAAATCGCCAACCAGGCCATGGACGTTTCCAATCGGTGAATTGATAGATCAGAGCTCGCAGGTAGTCCAGTCATGCAAGACTGGATGATGTAAGGCTGATGTGTTAAAGGAGGGGAAAGAGATGAAGAATAGAGTTGGGGGAAGAGTTGTTGAAAAAGAAAGAGCAGTCATATCCACTAAGAAGGAGAGTGCGTGTTAGACGCACTGCTTATGGGCATTGTGGTTAGGGTTATGAAGAGACCACTGTTGTGAGAGTATGAAGGATTCTGACTGTTGATTGGTTTTCCCCAGAGGTACTAACTGTTTGAAGACAGATTAATGTATTATATATATATATATATATATATAATATATATATATATATATATATATATATATATATATATATATATATATATATATATATATATATATATGTATGTATGTATGTATGTATGTATAATTTTTTTTACTCTAAATTTGTATGTAATATGTATCCTTTATCATTTGAGAGAGAAAGAGAGAGAGAGAGAGAGAGAGTCACTGATCCCATTTATACCTACCTTTTCAGTTTATGAGGACGAAATCGTATAAAACCCGCCTTCTTCATCTCTAAAATACAAACCAGAGGTGGTCATGCCGGCAACACAGGCCAATAAAATCATATTTAATGCCCTCAAACGAACGTGTCTTTATCATGTACCATTTGTTATTATTATTCGTGCTGGGATGGGAAGGCTCGGTTTATGGGGCTTTGCAACGTATATTCAGCTTTAAGGTTCTACATGACGTGTTTATTATGCCTTTGTAAAATGAAGATCTCTCTCTCTCTCTCTCTCTCTCTCTCTCTCTCTCTCTCTCCTCTCTCTCTCTCTCTCCCCGAGACGCACACATGGAGAAAATAATGTATGATCTAAATGAAATATTCATCATAGCCTAAGTAAATAGTGAAAAATACTCTTTAAAATTATTTCTCTCTCTCTCTCTCTCTCTCTCTCTCTCTCTCTCATCTCTCTCTCTCTCTCTCTCCTCTCTCTCTCTCTCACACATAACACCAAAACACACAAACATACACATACAAAAAAAAGAAAAAAAAAAAACACAAACACACACGAAAAATATAATGTAAGATCTTCTAAAGGAAATACCCATCATAGCCTAAGTAAATATTGAAAAAATACTCTTCAAAATTAATTCTCTCTCTCTCTCTCTCTCTCTCTCTCTCTCTCTCTCTCTCTGAGGTAAGACTTGTTTCACTTGTTTCCAGTTCCTTAACCAGGCATGTAATCGTATTAGCAGCTACACTACCTCTTTAGATAGCGCTCAGAGAACTAGTTGTTTAGGATTAATTGCTCTCTCTCTCCTCTCTCTCCTCTCTCTCTCTCTCTCTCTCTCTCTCTCTCTCTCTCTCTCTCTCTCTCGTTTTCATTGTCAAAAGTTATTTACTTTCAATGTATATGAAATACCGAAAAATGTGCGAAAAATTTATATTACTATTATATAGATATTGTACTGTGCGAAAAATATATATTACTTTTGTATAAATAGTGTAAATGTCTTTTTCGATTCGAGGTAAAACTGTCAGTTTATAAGACGTGATGAAAACGTGTTATTGAAAAATGTCCGTCTGGTTAAATGATGATATAACTATTTAGTTGAATGGTGTTGATTGCTGAGTAACAAGTGTGATACACAGTTTTAAAAGCCGCACATGAATGCTTTATCAAGCTGAACAATGTCCTAGAGACTGACCATATTTACATATATATGATCAGTGCCCAAGCCCCCCTCTCCACTCAAGTTAGGACCAAGGAGGGCCAAACAATGGCTGCTGATGACTCAGCAGATAGACCTATAGGCTTCCCCAAACTTCCCATCCCTAGCTCACAAGGATGGTGAGGTTGCAACAATCAAAGGAACTTCATATTGCGGTGCAAGTTTCGAGTCCCAGGTCATATTTCGAGGTGCTTCACCCAAACATGTACCCAGGAGGCTTAGATTTTAGCGCCAGTATTGGTTATTGGTCGCCGATTGTTGGCTGAAATACCTTTGGTGGTGTTATAAAGAGTAACTTATCATATATATATATATATATATATATATATACTATATATATATATATATATATATATATATATATATATATATATATCCGTCCTGTCACGCTCAGCGGCATTATTAAACGTATAACAACTCTCTCCCCCGTCCTTTTTGGTAGAGTGGAGAGAAAGTAGTCATACCCTGGTGAGAGGGGATACTCCTAGAGGCACACTTGGGACATTACAATATCCCACAAAATACCAAAATGCCGTGTTTTAATCTAGAAAGGAGGGAGGGGTTGTGAAGGATCGGTTGAATCTCAGTGTGTGCATTTCAATCTAAATATTAAGCCTTCATTTTTGACCGCTCGGGTTCAATAGTTATAATTATTATTATGAAATATATCATTTGTGGATTACACTAATCATTTACTCCTTCTTTGCAGGCTTGGTGTGATTGGCTGCTGTACAATTCTCTGTGTGGACCCCCCCTCCCGATGCTCATGAGTATGCCAATAAGTGAGTGTCAAGTCTCCTGTTATATATTTTATTATATTCTTAAGATTATGTTTGGTTGGTTATGGTATTCTGATTCTGTGACGGTCGTGGTTCTGGAACTCTTATATTTATTTACTCGTCGTTGACCTGTTTTGAGTCTTTCATTGGTGCTTCATTCAGCTGCTCTTTTCTGCGGTTTATTCTTTCTGCTCAATTGTGTATTCCGTTCAGTGGTATACTGCTAAGAAATTTAGGGCCATTTTGGCTTTTTCTTTATATTTAATACTGCTGATGTTGATGTTTTATGAGTGAATAAGTGATTTATTTTATGGAATTAATTAGCTTTGTACTTATATTTACTATAGTTTTTTGGGGAGGATGGGGAAGGGTGTATTGGGCAATGTTGCCTATCGGTTCAGTACACTTATCGTTGTCAAAAAACAAAACAAATTATTAACTGCCGGAAGTCAAACTCAGGGTAGTTGTAAAGAAATACTTAAGAAACACTTAGTAGAGAATACTGCATAATCGAAATGAACTGTTTGAAGAGCCGATGAATAGGTGGATAAACTCTTCAGTTGGCAGCCTTGTCACAGTTTGAACTGAGTAGGGAAGTTCTACGAGAGACTAAAAGCAAAACTGGTAAAATGTTTTCGTTTATTGGGGAACAAACTCGTAATATCATTTATCCCAATTTGTACAAATTAATAATGAATTCATAGTTAACAAGAAAAAGTACTCGAGAGTGCAGACCTCCGCAACAGCAGGTTATTTTTCAAAACCATCTTGCCTTTCCCAGAATAAATTTAGACGAAGGCATATTTGAAATCTGTGACAATCATGTGCGAACTTAGGGTTAGGGTTATTTCTTTCCGCCTTTTGCGCGACCTGACCTTGACCTTTGACCTAGTACTTTCAAAATTGAATCGCTTCCATGTCTCAGAATAACAATTAATCCCTGAAAGTTTTACTACTGTATGAGTAAAATTGCGCCCTGAAAGTTGTTCACAAACAGACAAACAGGGGCGAAAAACATAACCTCCTCCTAACTTTTTTGGTGGAGTTAAACATTGGATTTCGTATTTAGTGACGGATGAATTTCGTGAGGATCCAGGGAAGTAATATCGTATATAAATTAATATAAAATTATTGAATGTCCCTGTGTGAACTGCTCCCTCGAGCTAGTTCCCAATTGAGAAAGTTTTTTTTCTCTGTAAAGGGTAGTTTCTCTTTAGTAAAGGATAAGTTTTTCGGTAAAGTATGTTTTTTTTTTTCTTTTTCTCTTTGTAAAGAATAAGTTTTTCTGTAAAAGGGAAGTTTTTTTCTGTAAAAGATAAGTTTCTTGTGTAAAGGATAAGTTTTTTGTGTAAAGGATAAGTTTTTTTTCTATGAAGGATAAGATTTATTCGGTAAAGGGTAAGTTTTTTCTGTAAATGATAATTTTTTTTTCTGTTAAAGATAATTTTTTTTCTGTTCAGGATAAGTTTTTTCTGTAAAGGGATAAGTTTTTTTCCGTAAAGGATAAGTTTTTTTCTGTAAAGGATAAGTTTTTTTTTTTCTGTAAAGGATAAGTTTCTTTCTGTTAAGGATAGGTACCACAAAGAAGAAAATCATACGTGCACATCTGCTCTTCATCCTCATTGAATGTTTGCATTTCATGGAAAGTATTCAAACGTCCCCACGAAGGTCTTATCTCATTTGAAGTATTTGCTTCAACACCCAAATTTCTTTTATGTCTGCAACTCTTAGTTTTTTCCTTCCAGTTTATCTTTTTTTCCCCCACTTGAGATTTTACCTCCAACGATGCCCAAGGTCATTTGAGTGCCTTCTTTATGACAAAGACGGGACACTGTCGTGGGTGGTCATCTCTCTCTCTCTCTCTCTCTCTCATCTCTCTCTCTCTCTCTCTCTCTCTCTCTCTCTCTCACTGTGTCGAACTAATTGTTTTTAGTAAGGTGGTAGCATTTATGAGAAATTACATGAAAAAGAAATTATTATTATTATTATTATTATTATTATTATTATTATTATTATTATTATTATTATTATTATTATTATTATTATTATTATTATTATTATTATTATTATTACTCCGTCACCATCGACAGGTGGGCGAGGGTATTGTTTTTGATAGATTTTATTTTCTGTTTGTCTGTTTCATGTTTCAAATTTTACGGAAAAACTATCATACCGATTTTCGTTAAATTTTCAGGAGATGCAGTATCACACGCAATATATCCTATTAAATTTGGACCTCTAGGGTCAAGGTCACAGTGACCTAAAAGGTCAGATTCGAAAATTATCCGATTTATTTGAAATCAAAAACAAAATCTTCATTTTCATTTGCAGAAAATATAAGTTTATATATTGAAATAGTGAAATGCATAGTTTTGAAGAATGGTAGTTAGAAAGTTCAAAAGGGTCGAAATTTCAAGATCACACCAGGTTGATGGATAGAAAACCACATATGGGGTTCAAAATGACACCATGACATTGAAAGGTCAAAGTCAACATCATCTGATTTCAGGAAGTTCAGATTTACACTCGTTTACTTTTATTGACGGTACTGCAACCGTATAAGAACATTTATTATTATTATTATTATTATTATTATTATTATTATTATTATTATTATTATTATTTGCTAAACTGCAACTTAGTTAGAAAAGCAGGATGCTACAAGCCCAAGGGCTCCAACGGAAAAATATCCCAGTAAGGGAAGGAAATAAATAAACTATATGAGAAGTAATGAACAATTACAATACAATATTTTAAGAACAGTAACGGTATAACAATAAAACTTTCAATTGATTCAACTACCCCATAAGGAGGATCATTCCACAACTTGGTCACAGCTGGAAAAAAAACTTCTAGAATGCTGTAGTATTGAAGGTTTAGTTTTTTTTTTTTTTTTTTTTTTTGGGGGGGGGGGCGTGTCTGACATCGCTTGTTGCTGTTGATATTAGAATTATTATCATTATTGAGAATGATTCACCTTGTCAAATGTTTTATTTGTGTATGTATGGTTGTTGGTTTTTGTCCATAATGATTTTAATCTGTATCTTGAATAACATCTCTCATATTTTAGTTATAACAGTCTTATTTAGCAAGCTTATGCCCTAGTGGAATTAATTTCATCTTAATATATTTAAATTTTAAACGATGGCAAGTATTGAAAAAATAATAGTAATAATGTCATTTGCTTTATTTCTGGGGAAATGATTAATGATGATAATGGTCAATATTACAGTAGTATTTGTGAAGCTCTATAAGCTGATAGAAATTTACCCCTTCTCTCGCACCGTTACCGGCCAACACTTGCAAACCAACGACCTTGCCCGGGATATGCCCCAGTGCACACACACTCACGCGGGCGCGCATGCGCGTCTCCGTGAGTACGCGCATCCTCCTCCAGTAATTCCTTTTTGCATCAAGCAAGCATCCAGGAGAGGTCAGTAGCATTATTAGTAAAGATTCTAACGGGATGACGTCCTCTCTCTCTCTCTCTTTCTCTCTCTCTCTCTCTCTCTCTCTCTCTCTCTCTCTCTCTCTCTCTCTCTCTCATACACTAACGTGCAAAATAGCAAATGCATGGAACGGACTTCCAGCGGATATAGTGAACAGTAACACGGTAAACGAATTCAAGAATAAGTTAGACAAAATCATAGGAACACTCTAAATGTTTGAACTAATTTGCTCTACCCAAGAGCAAATGGTGTGTCCACGGATGGACTAAAAAGTCCGAAGTCTGAAATCCCTCTAACTCTCTCTCTCTCTCTCTCTCTCTCTCTCTCTCTCTCTCTCTCTCTCTCTCTCTCTCTCTCTCTCTCTCTCTCTCTCTCTCATTTGCAGTTTTAAGTAATTTTGATGTATATCATAACATTTCCTCTCTCTCACACATGTACCTTTTTAGATATTTTATACATATTAAATTTTCTGTCCCTTTCCTTATAGACTCTCTCTCCTTCCCTCTCTCCTGCTCAAACCCAGATATGAAACCGCTGTTTGTCCAGAGATGGCCCCCAGGCCTCTTCCCCCCTCCGGTCATTTGTACCAAATAGCGAAGGCAATTAAGACCCATCAACGGGACTGGACCGTGCTCGGCCGCGCGCAGAAATATTCATTCCAGCATCGTCACTGGAATCAAGATTCCGGAAATAGCCGGGTCTGGTCCGTCGAATTGATTGGGTTTTGTTTATGGGACGGATTTCGCTCCCTTGTCATATCTGTGTTTATATAACCTTGGGGCACTGATTGAGTGAGTGACCGACCTCTTGGTTTTGCCCTCAGTTAAGACGTTATTGAAAGCCATGCAGATAGGATTTGGATTTTCTTATATATTTTGGCTTTGAGAACTGTAATGGTTCTTTTTTTTTTTTTTTTTTTTACCTAATATTTTGTAAAAAAATTTTCATGTGATTTTTTCTTTGTTTTACTGGGGTGAATATAGCTTCACTTTGATATTTTTCCACCCTGAAATTTAACATTTATTATATTGTGATTTTTTAAAAATTTAGACTTTTCCTCTATGGTGCTGGATTGTTTATTATTTTTTTATTTTTATAAAGTTTCTTTGGTATTTTCCTCTTTATGATATTTTATATTATTGTTTCGTCTTGTGATAGGGTGATTTTCTATATTTTTTTTTCTAATTTTTACCTCTTTATATATTTTTATGGTAGAAATTTTACAAGTCTTTAAAGTTCGACTGATGTATTTAATGAAACGTGAATTTATTTGATATTTACCCTCTGTTGATAGCGTTGTCGATTATTTGGTAAAGTAAGACAATAAAAGTTTTTATATTTTTTTATTTTTTTTATTTATGAATTGTTCATGGAGCTTTCCTTTTACCTTGAGATCTCTTTAGTACCTGTTACCTTTTCCTGAGACAATGCGTGCTCTTATACCGGGAAGAAAGGATTGTCAGGATCTTATGAGATTTTCAGGTATTAAGCCATTAGGTTTTCATCATAGAAGAGGAGGAGCAGGAGACTATTTCGTATGAAAAAGGACTTGCTCTGAGGTCATATTACACCTAAGGGGTTTTGTTATTTGTGGAGCATTATATAAAGGAGGATATATTGTGGCAATTTGGAGATATGCTAAGACTGCGGAGAGGAAAATTGTGATTTTTGAGAGAGAGGAGAGAGAGAGAGAGAGAGAGAGAGAGAGAGAGAGAGAGAGAGAGAGAGAGAGAGAGAGAGAGAGATGAATGAACGACTAAAACAAAATTCTGATCTTGTCCCAAAAATCGTAAGAAAAAAAAGGGAACGATCTGACTCCCCAAAAGAAAACCAAAGCTGTCCTGCTCTTCTTCTTCTTCTTCTTCTTCTTCTTCTTCTTCTTCTTCTTCTTCTTCTTCTTCTTCTTCTTCTTCTTCACAAAAGAGGGCGTCAACTGCATCTCGTCCCTCGAGTGAGAAAAATTGCGTTTTAAAGCAAAATGGACCCTAAAATCCTGGGCAACACAGGACGCAGCATCCTTCGTCAATATCGCGAAAAAAAAGCATTTCAGCCTTTTTTTTCATGATGCCATATCCAATTGTAAGAATCCAACCACCACGGTTCAGAAAAAAGTATTTAGGAGTCGCGTTTCCAATTCGTAATGAGACGTGTTTAGTGTTTTGTGCAACATTCCCAAACTTTTCGTCTCGTTTCATTTTATATTCCCACGCTAAAACAAGATGTTTTTTTTATTTTTTCTTTTTGCATTAAACACAATTGTATGGTAATGTGTGTGTGGTAATTATCATGAAAGGCTCAGTATTACTTTGAAAACTTTATTGTTTTGGGATAAAGTAATGCGTGTTAACTGCAACGTGAAATGCCCCTCGTGATGGGTGAACCCTTTCCTCATTTTAATGAGCATTTCCAAATGCAAAGGATATGTTTTGGACAGCAGCGGCCAGGCTTTCCGCTTTCAAAGCACGGCTGAGTTCACTCGAAAATGTCGACTATTTTAGCACAGGGTCGCCTTTTAACTCAAATGGTTACGTGACTTGTAGAAGCAGTTTTTAGCATCCCCATTTTCATTGCAAATACACATTCTTAGCATAAATTGTTTTTAATCAATATAACGCTCTCGTTTATAAATTGGGAAGGAAATGTGGACTTCAATCGCCCACTTGTTTAGGAAATTAATTTATTTTAATGAATGTCTTTACTGAACAATACACGGCTATTATACTAACAAATTGTTTTCTTTATAGTTTGAACTACCCTCACCCCCCCTCCCCCCCAAAGCAGTAAGAATTGATATAACCCCTAAGGAAGGTGTCTCTTTTATCATGTTACTCCCTAGGAAGAATGTTTAACCCCCCAGGAAGGTGTCTCGTTTCATGATAATTTTCTTTGTATTAATGACTCCTTACTTTAATGTTCCATGACTAAATATTATAGATAAAAAAATGACAAATAGATAAGGAAACATTTTTTTTGTACTTTGCATTGATATTATATAAACAAAATTGATAAAAAAATAGTTATATGAAGGACGAAAAAAGCAAACTGCAAGAAATAGATCTTGATGTGACTAAAATATCTTACAGATTTTCTAGGGAAATTCCAAACAAGCAATCAAGCGTCAAGAAAAAGAAAATCACGGTGCAAAGAAATATTCCCCTCTTCATGCACAAAGAAAATTCTTTCCCAAAAGCAACAACCTTATCCCATAACACCTGCAGCTCCTGGATGATGATGGCGTGCGACGCCCATCACCACCCAACAAAACCGACCCAACCTCCTTCCCGCGGTCCCACGCCCACACACGCATTCCCACCCGTGATCCAACTCTCTTTGAAAGGGCATCACCACCACCACCACTACAGTACAGTAGTGTGATGCCTTCCCCCTCTCCCTTCCCTTTGGTGCATGGGCAGGGCATCAGGTGTGAGCGTGAGGGGCTCAGGGCTGTCCAACAACCTTCCCGACCGACCGACCCCAACCAGTTGGTTGGGACGATGACGTGGCCTCTCAAGGTCGGTCATGGACACACGACCTCAACTTTCTTCTTCTTTTTCTTCTTCTTCTTCTTCTTTCGCTTGGTGGTCGTCACGCCTTTGCTTGGCCGTGCCTTGCCTTGCCTTGTCTTGTTTTGTTTTGCTTCTTCAAGAAACTCTTCTGCTGAGAGTTGGAAGTCTCTCTCTCTCTCTCTCTCTCTCTCTCTCTCTCTCTCACACACATAAAAGTATTATTACTTTCAATTTCAAAGACAATTAAAAATGTCCTCTTTCTGGATTAAAAGTGCAATATAGAAAAATTGTGTGCTATAAAAGTGAAAACCAACTCTCTCTCTCTCTCTCTCTCTCTCTCTCTCTCTCTCTCTCTCTCTCTCTCTCTCTCTCTCTCTCTCTCTCTCACATAAAATTATTGAACATTAGCATCAATTTCAAGTGTAGTAAAGATTACTCTTCGGATTAAAAGTATAATATAGAAAAATTGTGTACTGTAAAAGTGAAACCCAAACCTCTCTCTCTCTCTCTCTCTCTCTCTCTCTCTCTCTCTCTCTCTCTCTCTCTCTCTCTCTCTCTCTCTCTCTCTCCACAAAATTATCTGTCATTTTTTAAATGTACTTTTTTTTTCTTATTATATACGACCTCTGACTAACAATAGTCATACCTAACCTTGGTGGGGATGAGCATTGGTTTGGGGGGCGGCTGTTATTTATATAACAATGGTTTATATATTGACAAAGTGCTGACCACTTTTGTTTTATGTTGTCTCTTTCTTTGTCTCTTGCTCTTGACCAAGGAGCAGCAACCCATAATATTCAAATAGCAATCTGGTCAATATTTCAGTAGTAAGGCCAACTAAGCTACAGTGAGTTTTGAAGGAATCTCGACCGAGCCTAGTCATTCGTTGTCGGCGACTGGTCCAAAACTTTTCTGGGACACTCATCGACTACTAACGGCACATGCAACTAATCTACATGAACTACTGTACTGTAAAGTTATGGGATTTCCCCCAGAAATGTTGTGGAGCTTGAAAGTCACATTTGTGTGTCACTACCTCTAGTGATAAGCCTTGCCCAGAACCATGGTCTCCTTGCTGAAAAGTGTGAAATGAGTTGAACTATCTATATCCAGTATAGATAAGTTTGAGATGGATAGTAGTCCTCAATACGGACCATGTTCTGAAAAGTCTTTTTTTTTTTTTTTTTTTTTTTTTTTTTTTTTTTTTTTTTTTTTTTTTTTTTCAACGGTGAAAATAATGAGGAAG
>NC_090737.1:96739686-96772186 GCF_036898095.1 Palaemon carinicauda | reverse complement strand
AAAATGTTGTGCAAACGAACACCAAAATGTATCTTAATAGGCTAAGATAGTGAAGAAGTATCCGTGCAAACGAACACATGAATTTATCTCATTAGCTGAAGTTGTTGAGGAAAACCTCCTTGCAAACAAAGGCCGTATTATATCTTATTAGTTTAAGCCAGTGAGGTAAACGTTAGTTGTGGGCTTTTGGTTAATGTCCCTGACTGGTGATTGCCAGACTAGGGTTTGAGTCCCGCTCAAACTCGTTAGTTCCTTTATAAGCTGCAACCTCACCATCCATGTGAGGCAAGGAAGGGGGGTTTGGGGTGTAGGTCTATCTGCTGAGTCATCAGCTGCCATTGCCTGGCCCTCCCTGGTCCCAGCTTAGATGGAGAGGGTGCTTGGGGCTGATCATATATATGGTCAGTCTTTAGGGCATTGTCCTGCTTGCTACGGAAATGTCACTGTCCCTTGCCTCTGCCATTCATGAGTGGCCTTTAAACCTTTAAACACCCAGATGTATCTTATTAGCTTAGGATGGTGAAGTAACGTCCATGTAAACGAACGCCGGATTTTATCTTATTAGTATAAGCCAGTGAAGAAAACGTTCTACAGAAGATAACTTAATTGCAACTGATTAGCTTCACTGGTTCGACAAGCTTCCACGCAAATAGAAATATGATTATATATTATCGTCTTCAACTGGGGAAGAAACATTCATGAAATAAATTGCGAATCGTATCTTGGGTAACTAAATTGGTGAAAAAAATCTGCTTGAGAACACCTGATTGCAGCATATCAGATAAATCTGGTGAGAAAATGCCCATGCAAACGAACACCTGATTATATCATATCTAATGTTGATGAAAATTTCCTTGCAAGAGTACACCTATGTATCTTATTAGGTTAAGGTGAAGAAGAGAACATTTGTTTAAATGAACACTAAACTGTAATATATTACCTTATCTTCTTTAACAATGTCCCTGCAAATGAAGACATAAATGTATTTTATTATCTTAATTGGTCAAAAAAAATATTCTTGTAAATGAACACCTGATTGTATCGTATATGCTTAAGTCAATGCAAAAAAAGTTCTTACATACATGCACCCAATTATATCTTAATAGCTTACGTTGTTGAAGAAAACTTCTCTGCAGACGAGCTACTGATTGTATCCAGACTAGAAACATCATTACTAACAAACGCTGAATTATATCTTATTAGCTTAAGCTGGTGCAAACGAACACCCAATTATATCTTATTGAATTGAGCTGGTGAAGAAAATGTCAATGTAAACAAACTCCTTATTGTATCTTATCAGCTCAAGATAATGAAGAAAATATCTTAACATATCAGTTTAAGCTGGTGAAGGAAACTCAGCAAGCGAATACCCAGTTGTATTTAATGCTGATATGGGAAACAGTGCGGGCAAACAAACTCTCAATTGTATTGTATTGGCTTAACGTTATGAAGACAAGATCCCTGCAAAGAAACGCCCAGTTTTTATCTTTATAGCTTCAGTGGGTGAGAAAATCATGTGTGTCCCCGAACACCTGATTGTATCTAATTAGCTTAAGCTAATGAAGAAAGTGTCCGTACAAAAGAATACACAATTTTGTCTTATTAGCTTAAGCCATTGAAGAATACACAGTATGAGATTATTAGCTTGAGATGGTTAGGTAATCATCGGTGCAAACGAACCCCTGATTGTATCATTAACTTAAGCCAGTGAAGAGAACATCTAAATAAAAGAATACCCAATTGTATCTTATAAGCTTAATCTGGGGAAGAAAATAATTGTATGTGTTTAGCTTAAGTTGGCAAGGAAAATGTTCATATAGCGATCACCTGTTTGTATTTGTTAATTTAATCCCGTGAAGAAAACGTCCACACAAATGAACGCCCAATTGTGTTTGATAAGCTTAACCCAGAGAAGCAAACACATTTACAAACAAGCACCCGAATGCAAAATTATATCGTAGCTGAAGATATGGTATTAATCATCCTTGTAAGGAACAGCTGATTGTATTTTATTAGGTAAAGCTAGGGAGAAAACGTTTGTACAAATAAACGTCCAATTTGGCATTTCTTTGTATCTTATTAACTGAAGTCCGTGAAGAAGATGTTTATCCAAACAAATGCCCAAGTATATCTTAATAGATTTAAACTAAGGAATGAAACTACTGTTCAAACGAACACCCAATTTTATCTTGAGGTGATGTGGAAAATATCCGTGCTGAGGAGCAGCTGATCGTATCCTATTAGCACAAGTCAGTTAAATAAAACTGTACAAACAAGAACAATTAGAGATTTCTGATTTCCGCCGAAGGTTAATGGAATCGTCCATGGGCTAAGATTTATCTGGATTGAAAATTTCGTGAAAATCCGTCAATTTGTATTGACGTTATCTTTAAAATGGTGGAAAGGAAATCCAGATTAAGATCATCTCCAAAATTTAATGTGGTCGCCCACGACTCAGGATCTATCTATGGTGAAAATCTGTCAATATGTTTTGACCTTGTCTTTAAAATGGGAGAAAAGGAAAATCCGTATCCGAATCATCTCAAAAATTTAGTGGGGGCGTGTACGACCCAATCTCTATCTGTGGGGAAAATTTCGTGAAAATCCGTCAATTTTTTGACGTTATCTTTTAAATGGAGAAAAAAGGAAATACGGATATGGATCATCTCCAAAATTTAATGGGGTCGTCCATGACCCAAGATCTATCTGAGGTAGCAATTTTGTTTAACCAGTCCATTTATTTTTTATGTTCTCTCTAAAATGACGAAACTGTAAATCCGGATCTAGAATCCGAACGCGGATTCGGATCATCTCCAAAATGTAATGGGGTCGTCCATGACCTAAGATCTATCTGTGGTGAAAATTTCGTCTGAATCCGTCCTGTAGTTTTGACGTAATCCTGTCCACAGTCACAGAGACAAAAAAGTAAGTAAATAAAAATGCGAATCCGGATCTAGAATCAGGATCCGGTATCGGATCATCTCCAAAAGTTAATGGAGTCGTCCTTAGCCTAAGAACTGTGTGGTGGAAATTTCCTTAAAATCTGTCCGTTAGTATTGACGTAATCTTTAAAATTGTGAAAAATGCGAATCCGTGTCTAGAATCCGGATCCGGATCATCTCCAAAATTGGGGTCGTCCACGACCTAAGATCTATCCGTGGTGAAAATTTCGTTAGAATTTGTCGTGTAGTTTTGACGTAATCCTGTCCACAGACACACAGGCAAATAAATGAATAAATAAACCGACCCGAAAACATAACCTGTAACAAATGTATAAACGAATGCTCAATTGTATCTTATTAGCTTATACTTCTGAGGAAAACGTTTTTATTAGCTTAAGCTTCTGATGAAACGTGCCTGCAAACAAACACCTGGTTTTATATTATTAGCTTAAGCCAGAGGAGAAAATAAACTTACAAGCGATTGCTCAATTATATCGTATTAGCTAAGGCCGGTGAGGAAAACATATGTGCAAACGAACCCTCAGTAATATCTTGTTAGCTTAAGCCGACGAAGATATGGCCATGCAAACGAACACTCGATCATAATACACAACATACATGAAAATGGGCTGTTGAGGGAGTCGTCTTCCATAAGACCATCGATTGAAGGAATGACGTAAGGCTCTTGTCAGTGGAAGGAGTCTGGTTGGCGTGTTCTTGTAGCTTCATTTCGCAATCAATTACTCCCGAGTCTCATATAGTCGAGTACCAAGCCTGCCACATTCTTAAGTGGAAGGCCAGGTTAGAAAATCGCTTGGAATAGATTGGTCTCTCTCTCTCTCTCTCTCTCTCTCTCTCTCTCTCTCTCTCTCAGGCGTGTATTGGAACATCTTTTAAGTTTAAAGTTTCTATTTTATTCTATTTTTCCCTTCGAAACAAGATTCCCAAGGTTATTAATTTAGATCTCTCTCTCTCTCTCTCTCTCTCTCTCTCTCTCTCTCTCTCTCTCTCTCTCTCATAGAAAAGTTCGTATTGGAGTTGCTTTTAAATTAAAAGTTTTTTTGTTCATATTTTCCTTTGAAAATGTTAGTTTCCCAAGGTCACTAATTTATCTCTCTCTCTCTCTCTATCTCTCTCTCTCTCTCTCTCTCTCTCTCTCTCTCTCTCTCTCTCTCTCTCTCTCCAGCAAATGTGAGTTAAATGTTATCCAATGCCTTTTACTTTCATTTTACTTAGTATCTCTGTAGTATAAAAATTGTGTACGAGAGAGAGAGAGAGAGAGAGAGAGAGAGAGAGAGAGAGAGAGAGAGAGAGAGAGAGAGAGAGAGAGAGAGAGAGAGACATTAAGCATCTTCTGCGCTGGCAGACTGGAGCAAAAAGAGAAATATTGATATTCATAATTTTTTATTCTACAAACAGTATTTTTAATAAAAATTTTGAAAAAAGCTTGGAAATATTTTTTAGCGTTTTGATGATTTGAGGTTTAGATATCCGTTCCAAAAAGCAAAATGAAACATTTGGAGTTATTCATTGCTGAAAAAAAAGAAAAAAAAATTATGAAAATCAGGAAAAAACTTCATCCAAAAAAGAGAATAGAAAATTTTTCATATTTATAAATTTTTACCGACAGAAGAAAAATATTTTCCGCGATATCTTCAAAACAGTTCTGTCTATATATACTGTATATATATATATATATATATATATGTGTGTGTGTGTGTGTGTGTGTGTGTGTGTTACAGGCAAACTGTGTAACCAGGCATTTCGTGAAATGCCTAAATATTCTAGGCATTTCGTGAAATGACTGATTCACTTAGGGATTTCGTGAAATGACTAAAATTTTCAAGCATTACGTGAAATGACTGGTTTTATAGCCCAGGGGTTTCGCGAAATGCCTTGTTCATAAGAATTTTAGGTCAATAGTGTATATTTGTTGATATGTTGTATATGCTTAGGGCATTTTAGTAGCAATGTTTTTTATTTATTTCCAGGGGCAGATTTTATGTTCAATGTTATATATTTGCAGGTATATTTTATGTTTCAAAGGTATTTTAGTAGCTGGAAGCATGTAACAACATATTTCTTAAAACCATATATTGTTTCTTCTTTTATTAAATGTACAATTAGACAGAAGTGCCTTTTCTTCAGTGCCTCGCGAAGAGATACTTGCTGTTCTTGGTTGATTTCATCAACAATCGTTGGGGGCACAAGTTGAATTCAATCCTTGTGATCTTAGTCCTTAGTATCCCCGCCTTTACCCCAATGTGTATAAGGCATTTTCATTTCCTTCCATGATGATTTCTAGAAGATTTCTTGGATCCCCCCTTCCCCTGTCAACACGTGGAGCTGGCACAGCGACATTGTCCCCTATTTTCATGGCTTTTAGGTTGATCCTACTAAGTTTGATCATACTTTCTGCCTGGCACACTTGAGTCTTTTTGGCCCTCTTGTAGTTCATGGAAATTTCTTGTTGTCTTGATGCAGTATGTGGTGCTGAACTAAGTGGACCTTTGATGGCTAGGTGAAGATGGTGACTGGCTCATCAAGGGACTCGGGTGGCTGGGTGGTGATGATGACTGGCTCAGAGGCCTCAAGTGCCTCGTCAGATAGATCAGTAGGAGTCTGGGCTCTTAGTGCCACAAGGTCATCTTATGTCTTTAAGCGGTCAATGACCTCCTGAAGCAAGATTGTGGAAGTGAGTCCATGTGGGGTACTCTTGATCCCTGAATGGTATAACGAGTTCTTCAGGTTGTGAACAAAACGAAGCCTTAGAGGCCAATCTCGGGTGTTGTCAGAGAGCCAAGCAGCCAGCATGTCTTTGATGTCTGAGTTCTCCAGTTCGACTGAACCTTGACTTTGTGCCTCTCTGGAGGCTTGCCATGCACAAGACGCGGCCAGAGATCCTTCATCTCTCGAACCACCTAGGCAGTGAACTCAGATCCATTATTTGATTGTAGGATGCATGGATCACCAATCAATGAGATGTCCAAAAGCTGGAAAGCAACCTCAGCTGCTCTCTTGGATGTGAGAAGGCGCAGGATGACAAATGTTGTTAGATGGCACTGGTACACCATAATCCGCTTGTGTTGGTCTTGTGGAAATGACGGCATGTCAATTAGATCGACTTGGAAGCGAGAATTGAAATCTTATGTAAGTGGCCGAACCACAACTTCCTTTGTCTTGGTTCTTTTTGTCTTTTCTTGGCAGGTAATATACTGTACTTAATTGTTGAATTGACGGCTCATATGGTTAAAAGTAATCAAAATAAGTGAATTTCCTGCTCACACAGTTAAAAGAAATAAAAGAAAGAGGCTATTTCAAACAAAACTGAATCAACTTTTCAGGTAGTTAAATTTAAATTGAACATCTGTGCTTGAAACAACTCTGGCTTCATGGTTACATGAAAATGAAATGTATGAGAAATATATATAAATATATATAGATATACATAATATAAAAATTCAAAACCATCTTTCAGTGAATAAAAATCAGTGTCAACACCCATTTCTACTTAAAACCACATAAAAGTGGTGTTTACAAACAAATACCAGAATTACACAGTTAGCCTGAATTCTATCAGGCAAAGTGTGTAATAAGAACAACTGAATTTCAGGCATTTCACGTAATGCCTGGAAATTTTAGTCATTTCGCGAAATCCCTAAGTGAATCAGTCATTTCGCGAAATGCCTAAAATCTTTAGGCATTTCGTGAAATGCCTGTTTACACTGTTTGCCTGTAATATATATATATATATATATATATATATATATATATATATATATCATTATATATATATATATATATATATTTATATATTATATATTATATATATAAATTTATATATATATATATATTATATATATATATATATATATATTATATATATATATATATGTATATATATATATATCATATATATATATATATTATATATATATATATATATATATATGTGTGTGTGTGTGTGTGTGTGTGTGTATGTGTATGTACATGTATATATTTGTCACCTATGTTGTTTATCTTTCTCATGGATGTTGTAATGCATGGAACAGTTGGGGATGGTGGAGAAGGATTGGATTGGATTGGTAATTGGAAATTAGCTGACCTAGATTATGCTGATTATGCTGTCCTTATTAGCAGATCACCACAGGATTTGCAATGCTCGTTTACCAGAATGCCTGAAAGATCACAGGAGGTTGGGCTTAAGATGAATAGAAAAAAAAAACAGAGATGATGAGAACGGAATATGCAATGGAAGATGAAATATCGTTGGATGCAGAAAAGATTAATGAGGTAGAATCATTTAAATATTTTGGAATTATGATCTCTAATATTGGGTCTTTAGAATTAGAGTTTAACGAAAGATTGAAAAGAGCAAATTCAACAATGTCTAGGTTAAGCAAAATTTGAAAATCAATTCGCCTGAAATTACATATAAAAATCAAGCTATATGTATATCAGTTTAGTGAGATCTGTGTTATTGTATGGACATGAGTCATGGTATGACAATGGAACAATCTCCAACAGATTTAGTAGATTTTAGAACAAAGTCCTCAGAAGAATAGTGGGAGTTAAATGGCAGGACATGATTAGAAATGAAACTACAAGAGAGATTACTCGAGTGACATATGTGGAAGAGATCATGGCGAGTGGTATATGGTTTGGGCATGTTCTTCGCACTCCCCGAGAGAGATTGGTTCACCAAACATTTAACTGGGCTCCACGAGGCACTAGAGGAGTTGGAAGACCCAGACCTACATGGCTTAGAATTATGAAGCGTGTAGTCGGAGATGATTAATTGAGAAGTATTGAATTAAAAGTTTAAGATAGAGACGACTGTATATATTTATATCTATGTCTATCTATCTATCTATCCATCTATCTATTTATCCATCCATCTATCTATCTATATATATATATATATATATATATATATATATATATATATATATATATATATATATATATATATATATATATATAAATATATATAATCATCAGTTGTTGCTAGTCCACCGCAGGACATATGCCTCAGACATGCCCTTCCACTGGCGTTTGTTTGTTCTTTCTAAGCCTGTCTATACTAGCAATTTTTTTCAGCTCGTTAATCCATCGTCTTCTCTTTCTTTTCATCCTTCTTTTGCAATCTGTAGGGACCAATTCTGTTATTCTTAATGTCCATCTATTATCTGTTATTTTCGTTATATACCCTGCTCTTATCTATTTCTTTTTCTCTCACGTTAGAATATCATCTACTTTAGTTTACTCTCTTATCCATGTTGCTCTTTTTCTGTGTCTTTATTCTTTCCATAGCTCTTTTGAGTTGTAACTAGCTTGTGTTGTAAGGTTTAGTAAGGTTCCAAGTTTGTGATGCATAAGTGAAGACTGGGGGGACCATCTAATTAAATACTTTTCTTTTTAGAGAAAATCATTTTAAGTTTCATAATCTCACTTGATTACCAAAAGCTCTCCATTCCATGCTTATCCTCCTTTCAATTTCGGTCTCATTTCATGGGGAAACACGCACAGTCTGTCGTAAGTACGTATATTCATTACCAATCACTTTGACGTTTGTTCACAACCCTTATTTGTTGTCTGCATTTTCAGTGAACATTATCAGCTTTTTCATATTCATTTTTAAACTCACATTTATGCTTTCTCTATTCAAATCTTTTATCATATTTTGCAATTCCTCCCATGATTCACTAAACAAAACTGTAATGCCATTGATAACTTCTAGGCTTGCTGTGAATAATTTCGGAGAGATTGGGTCTCCTTGTCTAACTCTTTTCTCAACGGGAACTTTCTCTCAATCTCACGTAATTTTAAGATGGCTGTACATCCTGTATAGATATCTTCAAGTGCTAACATGCTAACATAGATTCATCTATTAATTGTCTTTGAAGGGATATCATTACTGCTAAAGTTGTGACAGAATCAAAAGCTTTCTCATAGTCTATGAATACCATATATAGTGTGTTTTCATACTTTTGATTTTTCCACTAGCTGGTTAATTTAATGGATAGTGCCCGTTGTTGAATACCCGCTTTTAAAGCCTGTCTGTCTGTCTGTCTGTCTGTCTCTCTCTCTCTCTCTCTCTCTCTCTCTCTCTCTCTCTCTCTTTATATATATATATATATATATATGTATGTGTGTGTGTAAACACATGCATTTATATAATGTCAATCAACTGTAATGCATATTTTTGTGAATATAGATTTTAAAGATAAATACATTTTTGTTTCGGTCAGAAAAGTATGTCTGACATTTTATTGGATGCTGAAAGTTTCTCTGGTATTAAGATTTTGTAGTTTTTCAAAAAGCATAGTTTTTGTGAATAAATTATAAATTTCTATTCATCGCAGAGCTTCATCTCCTAGTTTATTTTTTAATCACTTAGATTTCATATTAAATATTCCCTTTCGAATTTATTCATGCCAGCTGTGTTCGAGTCGGGTAAGATCCTTTTTGAAGGAATCTTGTCTATGAAATAAATTACTATAAGAAGTCATTGCAAAATACTTTGTGAACAACAAATATACCTGAACTTGAAGGGTGTTGTTAGGAGACTCTCTCTCTCTCTCTCTCTCTCTCTCTCTCTCTCTCTCGTCAATTACGTCTGGAGAGTAGATATGCTAACGGAACTCGTACTCTATGTGATTGAACGTAGCCCTTCCTCCCTCCCCTACAATTTTTTGATAGGGGTAATGTTTAACGTTCCTTCTTCGTGACTTGTTCTTTGTATGTATGTTTTTTTTTTATTTCGCTTCACGGTCATTATGTTTGTGTTTGTATCCTTTACAACGGCTCTCTACGGTTTCGTGCGTGACCGTAGTTGGATCTGGTGGGGTTTACTGTTGTATGGGTGCTGCAGCAGCCCTCGTCTGGTTTGCCATACCTTGAACAATGATCGAAGAGATGGACATCTGTAGAACTTTTTTCTTTGATTAAGTAAGATATATATATATATATATATATATATGTGTATATATATATATATATATATATATCTGTGTGTATACAGTATATGCTGTATATATTTATACATTTTATGTTTATACATATGTATAGAATATTCTCTTTCTGAGTAGGGATACCTTACCTGGTGAAAGGGTTTGTGTATCGCCATGATCATCAAAGCTATTCTAATCACGGCCACCTATACTAGGTTGCTTTGCTGTGAGCGATCAAACAAAAGTCTCCCACCATCACCAATCCGCACTGGCCAGCGTGGTGATGAAAACTGGCCAAACACCAGACAGTGAATGAGGACATGTCTGAGGCCTTTGTCCTGCAGTGGACTAGAACCAGCTGCATTTGTTCTTGTGGCTGTTGTTGTTGTATGTATGTAATATGTTATATATATATATATATATATATATATATATTTAACTGCTTCTCAAGAGGGATTGCTCGTGAAAAAAAAACTAGCAGAACACATTCTTATCCTATATATGGCCCCACATGGTGTTTTGGGATATGTGTGCTCATGGCACCTGAATTTTAGCTAGTTACCAAAGCCCTGTATAGATGAATTATAGCCAGAAAGCTCCTCGTACCATATATGTATAGGGAAATTCATTCCACGATTTTTTTATAGATTTATATTATTATTATTATTATTATTATTATTATTGTTATTATTATTATTATTATTATTATTATTATTATTATTATTATTATTGTTATTATTATTTACAAACCTTTAAGAGTGAGGTTTCCGGTCCAGCGTCCCTTTTTCCTTACCCCAGTAGACTTTGGTATCCATATTAGGCTGGGTAGCGATCCCTGCACCAAGTGAATGAGAGACGAGTTCTGTATCAGTCAGCCACAGCACCATGAAGTATTTAGTACAATTGAGTATCAAATATTCAAGTGGTTCCTATGTGCTCTATTACATACTTCTTAATCCATGGCTATTTACTTCCTGAGAATTGGATAAGTAATTTGTTTACCTGTTCATCTGTAGTTCACATATTGCAATAAATTAATCTTGTTAAATTATCTTCTCTAAAATGAGGAGCTATTATGAAGATATCAATTTAAAATAGGAATTGTTAATGTTAATGTGGTTTATTGAAAATGAGTTTAGAATATGTTTGCTCCTACAATTTTCCTTTTAGTTTCACTTTTTAATTTTTTTTAAATTGTCATTAATGTCACAGCGTTAGTTATGGGTACACCATCACCTCTTTGACCTAACTACGAACAGTGTGAGATAAGTTCCTAGAAATAAATTATAGGATATAAATCAGGGTAATTTTTTCATTCACGCAGATTTTGAAAGATTGAAATTAATGATCTGTTAAGATACTAGAACATGCAATATTTGGAAGAGTCCATCTGTAATTATTTTTTACCTTTTCGCTTGATATCGATCTTCGATTTTCAAGTCTTGTTGGGTTTCAAGTGGTTCACCTCCCGTCCTTTGAGCGGCGTTGTTTGTGCCAAGTGGTTGCTGTAGGTGCCGTTAGGAGAGTTTCCATTCCTCTCTCTCTCTCTCTCTCTCTCTCTCTCTCTCTCTCTCTCAGTTTAGATATACTATATGTTTAGTCCCTTGTTCTAGTTTCGAAACATCCTCCTCCTCCTCCTCCTCCCCCCCCCTCTCTCTCTCTCTCTCTCTCTCTCTCTCTCTCTCCCTCTCTCTCAAAGTTTAGATATACTATATGTTTAGTCCCTTGTTCTAGTTTCGAAACATCTCTCTCTCTCTCTCTCTCCTCTCTCTCTCTCTCTCTAAGAATAGATATGCTAAATGTTTAGTGTCTTGGTCAAGTTTCAGAACATTCTCTCTCTCTCTCTCTCTCTCTCTCTCTCTCTCTCTCGTAAAATATATAATCCAGGTTGACCTCGCTTCTTCACGGGTAAGGTCAAGTGTAGGCTTGTCATCGGGCGATCTGCCAAAGTAGCGCCTTGGCTGCTGTTTAGAAGGTACCTTGTAAAGATATTTCCACCTCAACGCTCATGTACCACAGTATGCTTAAGAAAATGTAAGCAGTATATATATATATATATATATACATACATACAGTATATATATATATATATATCTATATATATATATATATATATGAGAGAGAGAGAGAGAGAGAGAGAGAGAGAGAGAGAGAATCTTTGCAGGACTGGATGCTTTATAATAGATAAAATGTTACTTAAGTAAGATGTATGTATGCATATATATATTTTTT
Organism: Palaemon carinicauda; assembly: GCF_036898095.1. NCBI lineage: Eukaryota > Metazoa > Arthropoda > Malacostraca > Decapoda > Palaemonidae > Palaemon > Palaemon carinicauda. The sequence continues at coordinate 96,760,059 of NC_090737.1, read as the reverse complement.
ATATGCATATATATTTATGTATGTATATGTATATACATACATATATATATATATATATATATACACACATACATATTTACACATACTTGTGTTATAAACAACCCAACCCAACGAAGATTTATTTCCTCTATCTCACTCTCGACGTAATAACATTCTCTCGTAAAAGCATAATAAAGGTAAGAAGTAGTAGGTGAGACTGGGTAAGAAAAAATGAGTTATTGTGAGCCGAGATTTGCACGGACGAAAAGGTTCGAGTGTCCCATTATCCCATACATGCACGCAACCTGAGATTGTTATGTCCAGCACAAGTTACAGACTGAGAATGTCTTTAGTTAGGAAGTCTCACTTATCTATGCTACTAGACCCCCGTATGCTGATATAGGAGTAGTTTCCTGGAGGAAAAACTATAATTAAATACTGGTATGTAAATATATTGTTAAAAGTTTTTTTTTATACATACAGACACTTATATTTATTTATATATATATATATATATATATATGTAGGTATTGATGATTTAATTTAAAGATGGTATCTCTTACACATGTTTAATCTAGTTTGGTGTATAGATTGCTGATAACAAGTTATATGCCTTTTGCGTACTCTAATTAAAACAACAACATTACTAATAATGATAATTATTAGAGGATGATCGTCTTAATCATCATCATCATCGTCAAAAATAATGATAACAACAATATGTTCCTTGTAAGCGAAGAGCCATGCCAGGTTGCATGCCTCCTCACACTTGACGTGTGAGTAAATCAGAGGGAATGTATGATCTTGTGTGCCATTACCTGCAAGGAAGTGGTATTATAAGGTCCTCGTATACAAGCGCTTCTTAACGTAAACACCTGCCATTTGGCTGAATCTACGACAGGCTCAAATGACCGACTCCCCTTCCATCATCTTGCTGTTATGGGCTTGGCGTCTTTCCTGTTCCTGGAAAGGATTTGCATCAAGTCGGAAGTTTCCCTTTAAAATGAAAGGATCTTTATTTTTCGATATCACAAAGCTTGAAAATTTCCGCACTGGGAATGAAGGCTCTCTTGTTTTGATAAAACCGTTATTTTTTTATTTACTTTAGAGCATAGACCTTTAAGAGATCAAGAGAGCAAAGTTTTTGAATGTGAGAGTAAACTAAAAGGAGAGAATGTGGCTAGTAACATTAACAACATTGTTCTTTGACAAACTAACAAATCTATTTTTTGGGGTTTTTTGTCACTTAGGAGCACGAGGTTATATTTAAGACTACTGAGCAAAGCCTTAGAATGTAATTCGAGAGGTAGAAGGTTTTTTTTTTTTTTTTTTAAGAAAGACATTTTGATTTTAGGTCAGGTCAAGAAAACTAGCGGGTAAAGTTATCAGAAATATTATTTTGACTGCAAGTCAAGAAGAGCAACTTTTTATAGATTTAAACTAAGAGAGGAAACGTTTTCTAGCAGATTTCTTCCTAAGATTTTTTTTATTTTTTTTTTTTAATTTTAATTTTAATTTTTTTTTTATTCAGATGATCGAAGGCCGTCTCTGGTGAAATACCAGTCAAGAGAGCTGGGTTTACATAATAAGTTAAAATCATTAGCTAGAAGTTTGAAATCTAAAATATCGATGAGAAGTTTCTTTGTTAAACGTAATGCAGGGTATACAGTAAATGATATTCTGAAATATGAGTGACTTCTAAAGTTTTTGTCAGATGTACACGAATTTTTAAATAAGGAAATATTTTTTTTTTTTTTTTTTTTAAATATAGTGTATTGCTGAGGTATACGTAATGTACTGTAAATTTTTTATTTGATTGTAAATGTTTATATTTTTTTAGGAATGTTTAAGAACTAAAGCTTTTCTTATATCTGTAATAGAAGAAACATTTCTATTTTGAGAAAACAACTAAAAAGAATGTAGTAAACATTTTATGAAAAAAAATATATTGAATATTATCCACTACATGATTTTTTCAATATATATTTCTGAGTGGAAATACCTTAACATGGTGAAGAGATTTGCGTTTCGCCATCATTAGCAAAGTTGTATATACTGTACTTGTACACTACTCCGCAGTTGGACAGCGTGGTGAGGAAAACTGGCCAAACCCCAGACAATGAATGAGAACATGTTCTTGTGTGTGTATATATAAATTATATATATATATATATATATATATGTGTGTGTGTGTGTGTGTGTGTGTGTTTGTGTGCGCGTGTGTATGTGTTTGTTTACTTATGCATCCGATATTTTCTATTCATATCAATTTTCTCTTGGTCGCTACAAATGAATTAAAGTTTTAAAAATATGCATTATATACCAAGCCTCCCATTAAATGTTACCAATTGAACACTTATCTTTTCAGCGTTACCTGTTAAACTTCAGCCATTAAATCCTTTTTACACTCTAGTGCCTCACCGTGCTGATTCCCTGTGTGATAAGCCAGACGGCTCTTTAAACCTGCCTCTCAGCCGGGGTTGTCACGCAGGAGTCCGTGCCTGGCTTGAAGGGCGCCGGGCCAAACGTTATGCCTTTCCTCCTCCTCGTCCTCCTCCTCCTCCTCCTCCTCCTCCTCAATCACAATCGTGTGCATATGAATAGCCGCGCGTGCATACATTAATATCGGGCAAACAAAAGCCGATTTGTGGGAGACCCTCTTTGTTGGGGGTGGAGGGGGCGGGCCTTGGTTATGCTGGCACTGAATTTAGATGAGGTGGAGGCCCGAAGGATTTAACGTTGCAGAGACGTCAGGACCCGTTAAGGTTTTCTGGGCTGGGGCTGGAAAAGATTTGGTTTAGTTTAATTGTTCTATTAATTTTACTTTGTCAGTTTTTATAATTTGTCATGGCTGGGTTATTGCTTTCATTTGATTTAATGTTTGAAGTCATAATTTATTTTCGGGTGACGTATTTTTCAGTGGAGTGTTTTTGACAATTTTCTGACAACATTTTAGTTTTGTCTTTTTCTTTATTTTTAACTTAATTCGTTTGTTTTCCTTGTTTTTTAAGTGTTTTAACGAGACGTTTTGTATGTATTTTTCAGTCTGCTGTATTTCAATTTGTCGATTCTGTTTTTTTTTTATACTTTGTCGAAGTTTTTATTTTTTCTAACCTTTATTTTCTAGTTTCAGGTTTTCCATTCTTTTTGCGACTCTCACAGTACCATCTGTATTTTCTTTCTCTCGCAGAAGGGAATATTTCCTCCTTTATTTTTTTTCCTTTCTTTTCTTCGAGTCTTAAGGTTTGCGTGTCAAGGTTAAACGGGGTGCGATTGTGATGTATTGGTTCTCGTGTTTCGCCGAGAGTGATGTTTGCAGAACTTGTTTCTGTCTCGCCCTTCTTCATTTGTCTTCATCTAGTTAATCATTCTAGTTTTTACTTGATCTTTTTTGTTTCTTTTTCTCTTAATCGTGTTTTTATTCCCTGAGCGCCAATAAATGGTGTTGATTTATGTACGATACACCCTTTCTCTCTTAATTCTATTCTTTTTTCCTTTACCACTTATCGCCCTCCCTCTTTCCATCTAATTTCTTTGTTATCATCCCCACCATCCCGTCCCCTCCCCTTATCAGGAGTTATATAGTACTCGATTAATCCTGTTATTTCGAAAGTCGGGTCGCTATAACGTATCCTTCCAGTGACCTCTTTTGAGGGGTCATTCTCATTTTCTCCTGTTAAGAGAATTGGGACAACAAACCTGCCCATCCACACTTGGTTTTCGTGTCTCATTATGACCCATTGCTTATTGCACCATATCGCTAAGGTTTGTGGAGAGTTTTAGTGGGGCATTTTTACTCGCTTGCATTTCAGTGCAGAAAAAAAGAGATATATTCTTTTTATCGGTTTATTGGCCTTAACATCAGTATTGGGGTCTGCTTAAATGATGAAAGTCAAAGTTTCGTTCGTGAGTTTGTGTTTTGTCTTTTTTTTTTTTTCCCTGTAATTGTAATATGGTCATAGCGCACCCTGTGATACTTCTCTGCAGCATTTGGCCTCTTTTAAGTAAGAGGCCTTAATGAATATATTACTGAAATATATATGGATAAAAATGACTAAAATCTGTATTTTGTGTACTAGATGATATCAAGTTGAAGATGTTCAAACTCCCTTTTATCTTGCTCATAATAATTGGTTGAACAGTTTTACATTCCACGATGTTCAATAAAATATTTCTCTAAATAATTGAAATCAAACTGACTAGTTATTTTCAATAAAAAATATTGATTTGTTTGATTAAAATGTGAGTTTTTTCGGTATCCATTTCAGTCTAATACGTTGCCTCATTTTGGCAAAATTAAATGTAGTAAAATCCAAATAATTGATGCTCTGTATTTTTCTGATATACTGTATAATTCAACCTTTTAAACGCCATTGTATTCTGGATCAATTAAAACCGCTGAAACACGTGATGATGACATTGAGCCATTTCATAATCAGAATTCGGAAGTATTAAATGATTTCAAACTCCCGTTTGATCAGTTTCAATTTTCAGTTTTCCTTGTACAGACTCTTAAATGTTACTGAACAATCTCAAAGTCCCCTTTGGCAACAATAAAATCATTGAAACTTCCTTGCACACACACACACACACACACACACATATATATATATATATATATATTTGTTCTTTTTAAAGTTTGGAACAACATTGCTTCTTATACTAGTGTCCTGGCTAGTAGTGATAACGTGTTTGCCTTGCATTCGCATGGCAGCAGATCGATCCCAACCAGGCACCGTGAGTGTAAGCTGTTTACTGGGAAGGTAACTGCTGTGGTTGGGCACCACAGTGGGGGTATGGGCTTGCCCGGCTGACGTTCTAGTGAGCATCCATTCTGGTGAAACTGAAACCATTTTAATTTCCTCAACGCTTTGTGTGCCATATTGAACAATCTTAAACTACTCTGTATTCGTTTACTATTGAAAAATTAGAAATAAAATCCTTCTAATTTGCTTTTAATTATACTGAATAATTTTTTGTATCAGTCTGCTTTTCCTCAGTCGCTCTATTATTGACCGTTTCAAATACTGTGAACAATGTTAAAGGTAACTGTTCCGTCCCATTCACCCACATATATCTGCCAAGTGCTCTTATACACTATTTTTTCAAGTCTTATTTTTCTATTCTGTAAATTTTCTTTTCACGAGTCTCCTCCTTGCTGCGTTATCCCATCTATGATGCAATTATGCATTTTTTTTTTTTTGTTTCCGAAACTAATTACCTTTAGAGGATGCATGTGATTTTAAAAGGTATTTTTTGTTTCCTGCCAGGGATATGCCCCGACCTGGGTCCTCCAGCCCAGGTTAATGAGGGTCACGCAAAGTACTTCTTTTGACCTGCAGATTTTTTTATTTCTTTGTTGCTGATTATATGGTAGTTTTATAGTTGAAGGTTATTTATAGTTTTTGGGCTTGGTAAATGACGCTTGTGTAATGACCTATGTTATGAAATAACGCCGAAATGTCTTTTTTTCAAACCGAAGCCAAGATTCAATTGTAATTATAACAACGACGAGATGTCACACTACTACTTCTTGTACCATACTATCATCAAGATACCATCTTCCCTATTAAGATCAAACTTCTATCTCCTGATGAACGTCATACACCCCGATACAGCCATTTCCGCTTTGAGGAAGTCCCTAACCGTGAAAAATAATACTTATCTCCCATTATAAGCTGTTGCCGGAAAAGTTTTGCTTAATGAATGTTGATAACCCTTCCTTACTTGACACGTAGATCTGTACCAGTTCTCAGGAGAGGTTGAGAAGGAATTGTGGCTTACATGTGAGTGTTGCCTTCCTAGGTACCTAGAATGGAGTATGAAGATGTGACACAGGCCTTCAGAACCAAATATATGTCCAGTATGTGGAACCCAGGAAGTTGGCCAAAAGGTGCTTTGGTAACCAGACTAGGAATTTAATTGAAAAGTTAACTGCATGGTCACTTATTTTGTACCTAAAGGAGTATGTTGGATAAATTACTAAGGAATTACTGTGTAGCACCAAATTCTACTGTATGGAGAAGTACCGAGGTTTGAGTTTTCAAAAGGCTTCAGGAATGGATGGTAGGAGATGTGATACAGTGGCACTCGGGTTATGTTACCCAATGAGATGTTCAGAGTATTATAAGGGGCCCAAAGGGGTAACCAAAAAAGCATAGTTCGAGGTAGGAAATCAGAAAAGACTCCCGATTTACAGTCCCAAAAGGATTCTCGTGTATGGTGCCAAAAGGGTTTCCAAAATGTGGTGGGACATTTTTGGAGTGGCCAGGATCCTAGGAGTAACACGCGTAGGGGGAAGGAAAGGTAGTTACCCAGGGAGTTGCGACCTGGGAGGCCCATAGCCTGGAGCGGGTTTGGTGACACTTGCCTTGCGGTCACCCAGATGTTGTTCGGATTTCTCGGTCGTCTTAGGTGCTAATTTATGGGGTTTGTTTGGCCCTTCTCTCTCACTCCGGATATACGAGGAGGTCAATGTACTCTATTTGGTGGATGAATTCCTTATATAGACCATTGTGGGTGGTTAAGACATGGCGAAAGAGAACGAAAGAGGGCTAGGGAATGCATTCGATGATGGTTTGTATATTTATTTTTCTCCTTACAAATTAATCAATACGTTATTTAAAAGAATAAGTCACACATGTTTACTGTCCACTTAATTGCCGCATTTCTCACTGTCCGAAATGTGTGTGTGTGAGAGAGAGAGAGAGAGAGAGAGAGAGAGAGAGAGAGAGAGAGAGAGAGAGAATATTTTATAAAGAGCTTTCTTTGATCTATTGGAAACCCCTCACTGAGTCAACACAGGCCTGCATGTTGCATGTAGATTGGTCAATGTTCATACATGTCGTATCCCCTTGATGCCTACTTGTATGAAGTACTTGCTTCATAAAAAAGTAAATAGGTTATCTATTAGACATGAACGGAGAGGAAGGGTAGAAAGGTAGCGTTCGTGTATATGGAATTATGCAAGGGGAAGGGATATATATTTCATGTATATTTTAATTACCTATTAGTTTGACGCAGAGGGCACTGGTGTGGCAACTTCATGCTTGTTTTTCAATCGGGGCTCCTGATGGAAGAGGGGAAATGACTGAAATGAAAAAGAACGAGGATTTTGGCTTCAAAGGAAGTGTGTGTGTGTGTGTTTGTGAATGTAAAATGTGTTCCTTTTGATTTTGTTTGATTTTGCATGTTTATATGCGTATGTTTGCGGTGTAGGAAAGAAGAACATTTAAATCCGTTCACATACTTTGTATTGAGTATTTTTCTAGACTTGGCTTCCAGTTTTTTCGAAAATCTCTCTCTCTCTCTCTCTCTCTCTCTCTCTCTCTCTCTCTCACATTACCGTTGGGCTACAAAAAACATTTTGCCTTATCTCTGTTCCCATCATTATAACACCACCTCACAGCGGTAAAAATCTGAATGCGATAAAAGTTTTGGGGAGATAAGAATATAAGACTTCTAAAGGTATTCACCGATATCCGTCTTACAAAAACAAGTCTTGACTGCTATGCACACGAGAGAGAGAGAGAGAGAGAGAGAGAGAGAGAGAGAGAGAGAGAGAGAATTTTCGAAAAAACTGGAAGCCAAGTCTAGAAAAATACTCAATACAAAGTATGTGAACGGATTTAAATGTTCTTCTTTCCTACACCGCAAACATACGCATATAAACATGCAAAATCAAACAAAATCAAAAGGATTTTGAAAAATATCATTTAGAACGAGAAAACTTTATATTAGTTACTATTTATTCATAAGGTCGGGCGTAGTGAATTGAAATGGAAATGTATATATATAGATATATATATATATATATATATATATATATATTATATATATATACTGTATATAATGAGTATATACTATATATTATTATTATTATTATTATTATTATTATTATTATTATTATTATTATTAAATGCTAAGCTACAACCCTAGTTGGTAAAGCAGGATGCTATAAGCCCAGGGGCTCCAAGAGGGAAAATAGCCCAGTGAGGAAAGGAAGCAAGGATAAATAAAATATTTTAAGAACAGCAAAAACATTGAAATAAATATTTCCTTTATAAACTATAAAAACTTTAACAAAACAGGAGGAAGAGATACTAGATAGAACAGTGTGCCTGAGTTTACCCTCAAGCAAGAGAACTCTAACCCAAGACAGTGGAACACCATGGTACAGGGCCTATGGCACTACCCAAGACTAGAGAACAATGGTTTGATTTTGGAGTGTCCTTCTCATAGAAAAGCTGCTTACCATAGCTAGAGTCTCTTCTGCCCTTACCAAGAGGAAAGTAGCCACTGAACAATTACAGTGCAGTAGTTAACCCCTGTGGTGAAGAAGAATTGTTTGGTAATCTCAGTGTTGTCAGGTGTATGAGGACAGAGTCGAATCTGTAAAGGAATAGGCCAGACTATTCGGTGCCTGTATAGGCAAAGAAAAGAACCGTAACCAGAGAGAAAGATCCAATGTAGTGCTGTCTGGCCAGTCAAAGGACCCCGTAACTCTCTAGCAGTAGTATCTCAACGGGTGGTTGCTGCCCTGGCCAATTTACTACTACTATATATATACATACTGTATATATATATATATATATATATGTATATATGTATATGTATTTGTGTATATATATATATATAATATATATATATATATATATATACAGTATATATATATATATATATATATATGCTAAAGATCAAACTATTCATAAGAGCACATGCATACATATATATACACTTATGAATATGGAGATATGAGGAACATATGTACAGAGTCATCTCCAACTAAACAGGTCGGTTTTTCTTTGGAAGACCGCATCTCATCCCTTACCTGGATTCAGAGTGGTGAAATAACCCGTAGAATAAAGGATTAGCCTCTGACGTTATAAGGGCATTAACCTTTCTAGGATTGGGGTTCCCGATAAACAGGTGGTCCTCTTAAAGAGGAGGATGCCCCAGGGCTGTGTTATTGCACCCGTTCATATCCTTGTTATTCGTCTTTGGGACCATGCGATAAGGGCAAGAAGCTTTGTCATCTGGTGCCCAACACCCACCTCCTCCCTACCCACCCACACGCACTTAAATGCCCTGAAATACAAAGCTATCACGTACCCGTCCATCCAGGATAGCTTTTTTATATCCTTTGGTATCCTGTCAAAACTGCCGGGGGAAAAAAAAATCCCATACCGCTATTTCAATCCGCCAGATCCCACACGCCCAAACATTAATGTTAATTTTTATATTGATTTTTTTCTCCATCCCCGTTATCTGTTTCCCAGATTCGCCTGATGAGGGGCATCGGGCGTCGGCGAGAAAGGGATTGAGGCGAATTCATCTCATTAGTCTTGGGCAATGTGCATAATTAATCACGGGTATTTAATGTCGAGATGGTTATCGTCGTAATGAGTCCGTCATAAAGGAAGGGGAAGGGAATAGATGTGATCTATCGGTGCGGGACACCTTTGATGAAGGAGGACTAATGAAAAGGCTGAAAGTGGAAGGATTTATTTAATACTGCAATTAAAATGGGATTAAATTATAAGGAGGGTCTTTTTTACTCGAAATAAACCATAGTAGATGGATGATATGTACGACTTGCATTAGGATACAGTAGTTAGGTTTATCAAAAATGATCTGGCATTACAACAGAAAAGATGGTTAATAACTAACTTTTAAAATAGTGCCGAAATTGGAGAGGCATGTGTCCCATGTGTTATGCAAATGGAATTTTTTTTCTGTTTGATAGAACAGTATAAGGGGGCATTTTCTTTGTAATTAGCTTTTCTATTACATTTTTGTGCCCTGCACGTCACTGTCTCTTTTCATTCCACGAAGGTATGGGCCATTTATAAGGAAGCGTGAGTCTCTATTTTGGTTATCTTTTGTGTTCACTTTCCATAGATAATTTGTAGGTTTTGATAGGAACCTTGTTCCTTGTTGCTAAGGGTTTGTTATTTACTCTTATTTTGCACAGATTTTATTTGGCATAGTCTTAAATATTTTGCTACTACTACTACTACTACTACTACTACTACTACTACTTGGAGGGTGGATTGGGAGTTTAATTCCCTCTTTTCAAGAATTGAAATACAAGGTATGAAAAATTATAAGAATTGGCCCACGGAAAAAGATATTCTATATTTCATTTTTTTGGTCAGGCGTATTCAGTTAGTAGCTTGTTAGATATAGCGTCTTTGACATGACAAGTATTAAACACTTGGCTTGCATCAGAAAGGTCCGTAGCTCTCTTTCTAACCTGCTTCCTATTATTCGACGTAGATTTTATTAGTTTTGGTAAGAAAATGACTTTGAGGGTAGACACCTCAAAGACCCTATGAGAACGAGAATGCTTTACCCTCTCTCTTCGAAGGTTGTTGAAATAGATTAAATTCTTTCTTTTTAAAATCAGGTGACTACATATTACATACAAGAATAGTATTTAAAAAAGTTTTGCGTATGGTACTTTTGTTACTTTTGAGGTAACATTTTCCTTCTTTAAACTATTAATCACATGACTCGAATTTATTTATTGGTATAATACAGAAAAGAATGCAGTTCAAATATCTCTCTCTCTCTCTCTCTCTCTCTCTCTCTCTCTCTCTCTCTCTCTCTCTCTCTCATATATATGCATATATATATATATATATATATATATATATATATATATATATATATATATATATATATATATATATATATATATATATATATATATATGTGTGTGTGTGTGTGTGCGTGTGCAAGAGAGCCACATGGAAAAGGAAAATATGAAATATAAAATTCAAATCCTGGCTAGTGTCGTGATCTTCAGAGGACTGAAGCATTATCGCGAAACTAGTCAGGACCCAATCTTATATTTCGTATTTTCATTTTCCCTGTGGTTCTTTTGCATCTGAGTATCACGTTTGCCTGGGATTTTTGTGCACACACACACAACACACACACATACATATATATATATATATATATATATATATATATATATATATATATATATATATATATATATATATATATATATATATATATATATATATATATATATATATATATATATATAATAAATTTCGCATTTTTTAGACGTGTTTTTCATATTCAAATAAGCGTCATAATATACTCCTCCTAATATCTGGATTCTCTAATCTATTAATAATACCAATTCCCTAATATCGCAAGAGGGTCTGCCCCTCTCTTTTATTCTTCTCCTGTACTTCACTTTCTCCCTATTTCCTTAATCTTTCCCATCCCGAGTACCTGCTTTTGAGTTATAAAGTGGATTGTATCCAGGGGTACTCTTCCTTTCCCCATTTTCCCCACTTCCCTATCCTTATTATTATTATTAATATTATTATACCTCGAGGTCAGAGATCCAAGGGGGAATCAGGTCAAAGATAATAGTTTCTGATCGGCCGGGGAATCGAGTCAGGGCCCAAAAACTGACGTGACAGTGGCATACCATCTAGCCACAGAGATTTTTCTTTGAGGCTAGATGGTATGTCACTGTCTCATCAGTTTCCGGGCCCGAGTTCGATTTCCCGGCCGACCAGAAGCTATTATCTTAAGTTGATTTCCCCTTGGGTCTCTGATCTCGAGGTATAGAGTCCACTGCATGAGAATGCTGCATTGAAACAATTTTGCTTTGAAACTTGATGATCATTGGCACCTATTTTAATTTCGAGAGCCATCTTTAAAGTTAAATCAAGTTCAGATCGAGAAAAAGAATATATAATGTATAATGTATTGAAAATGCCAGACTAATAACCTTCTTCTTCTTCTTCTTCTTCTTCTTCTTCTTCTTCTTCTTCTTCACCAATCATTATTATTTGTAGCATTACTATGAAGTTTAGTGTTGTCACTACAGTTATTTGGTAACTATGATCAAGACAAGGGCCTCTCCCCGTGCGACTCTCAGTAATTGTATTCCGTTATCAACAGGAATAGCGTGTCTTATTGTCTTCCATCTCCTATTCGTCTGTTTATCAGAGAACGATGACCTCCCCGAAAGGGGCCCTTGATGTTGCAGGGGAGCAATCCTGAGAGAGAGAGAGAGAGAGAGAGAGAGGAGAGAGAGAGAGAGAGAGAGAGAGAGAGAGAGAGAGAGAGTCTTGTCATGGAATGAGGAACATGATTTGTGCATCAATATATATATATATATATATATATATATATATATATATATATATATATATATATTATATATATATATATATATATATATGTATATATATATATATATATATATATATATATATGTATGTATATATTATATATATATATATATATATATATATATATATATATATATATATATATATATATATATATATATATATATATGTGTGTGTGTGTGTGTGTGTGTGTGTGTGTGTGTGTATTGAAATTTGAATAAATGTATACACATTTTGTATGAACCTATGTATGTATAAATGCCATTTTTTAATCATCCTAGCGAAGCACAGTTTCCTAATGAGGATTATCAACAACGTTTTAATCCCTCTTATTTCAAAGAAGAATCTCCAGCGTTTTCTGGATCTTGTTTTATATGCGCTTTTATCTTCTCCCCTCGTAAGGTCATGTGGACGTCCATCACTTCACGTCCGTCAAACCGTCCGTTGGGTTTTCAAAATTGTCTCGCTCGGAATATTCACTATTTTATTTTCCACGTTTCCGTTGAAAGGTAAAAAGTCAGGAGTCAGCATTTTGTTTTCAGGTAAAATTCAGTGTTTCTTATAAAATTAATTTTATAAAGGTTTTATTTAAAGATTTTATATTTTCATGCAATGTTTACAGATTTGTTGAATGAATTTTTTATCTTCTTTTAATTTCTTAATGCGCATGAAGGTTTGGATCATCACTGAATGTATAAATGTTTTGTAATTGCATATTATATATCCTAGCTGTAAAATACATAACTGTAAATTGAAACCCATAAAAGTACGTTTATTTACATCTGTTATACTTGTATCATGTGGATGTGTGCGCACGCGCTCTTGCTGAGCCCATGCAAGGCGACTTTACAACTCCAAGAGATTGTTTTGATAAGGCCAGGGGAAAACATTTCCACAGTCGCTTTGGGTCGACTTTGCAGTTTGGACCTATCCGCTCTTGCGCCAAATCCTCTTGAACTTTCAAATGACATGTGCGATTTGAGGAAGCGCCTATTTCCTGGGAGAGAGAGAGAGAGAGAGAGAGAGAGAGAGAGAGAGAGAGAGAGAGAGAGAGAGAGAGAGAGAGATTTATATCGGTAAAATTTAGAAACCTACTTCAGGCAGTTTTGTAAATGAAGTGACGGTGTGATTGGTAAATCGAAGACCAACTAGGGAGAGAGAATGAGTGAGTTATGGTAAAACCTACACAAGTCCCCCCTCCCCCTCTCCTCCCCTGACACGGAAACATAAAGCTATCAATCATTTTCCATGCAGTGAAAACACTGTCGCCATGGCCTTGTGTCTGGCGGCATTTTGATGTTTTGTTATTTTTTCGCAACCCCAATGAAAAAGAGCTTCCATATTGTCAAATCCGCTGGGAGCGCCTACGCGCTTTCATAAATGTATTAAAATATATCCAGGAAAACATTGTTATTTTCACTGGCGGTATGCTTTGATAGCTTCCACAGTTTTCACAGATGGAATGATAATATTCTGCTTGGGAGCGTTGCTTTGTTATTCTTATCTCCACATGTTTTTCCATGTTTGCAGGCTTTGTTCATTATGCACCTTGGTGCGTTTTCTTTTATCGGGTGTTTTCATTTGTTCCGCTTCAGTTTTATGTTTAATCGTTTGTTGGGATAAATAGTTCTTCCTTAAATGATTCTTATTATGTTTTCTATCTCATTTTTATTCTGTGAAGTTTGCGGTTCTTATGAAAGACTTTTGTTTGATAGTTTTCTTTATTTTAATAAATAACAATTTTATATTTTCTTTTAATATCATGTTATTTTTCATAGTGAATTTCTGCTTTGTACTTTTCCCCAGATTGTACTTCACATAGCATTTATTATTAATATTTGTTTTTTTTTTTCCAAAGGTGTTTCGAGATTTTTCCTGTGATAGTACCTTATGATATTTTTAGGATATATTTACGTCTATTTTTTTTTTTTTGGTATTTGCCTTTATCAGTATTAAAGCCTTCGTTTGTTTCCTTTTATTTCCTCAAGATATTTTATCTTTAATACTTTTACACGGTGGTTTTGCTTGACATTTCTCTATGTTTCCCCTAATTTTTTTCCCCAAAATATTTTCCTTATTGTTCCGTTGTATATGTCTCTAATTATCTTTTTCCTTTTACTAATTTATCCTTGATTTTTCCCTTGAATTATTTCCTTGACAGTTCTCTCCTGGGAATACAATTTTTGCTAATTTTGTGTTGTATCAGGTTTATTCAATGTTTTTATGTCAGTGGAGATAAGCAATTGCACTAGTTTCAATCCAACTAGCTACGAGTTGAGCAAAACTATTAACTTAACAAATAACACTTTGATCATAATGATTTCAATTCATTTATTTGAGGGAGACTTGTTCTTCAATTATATAATAGTTTCTGTCCGTAACTACTGTATCAACTTTCAGAAAATACTTATTGCTGAGCCAGACAAAAGCTTGTTTGTATAATTTGCAATACATTTAAGTATAAATGTGGAAATCTCGTATTAGAAGATGTAACTAAGTTATTCGTACCACAAGCAGTTTTAAGATTCCATGTCGGTAACTGAACTATTTTTATATATAATTTATTGATTTGCAGCAAGATTGAAAACAATATCTGTAGGATTTATCTTTACTCGAACTAGGTAATAAACATAAATGTACCAAGTAGAGGAATTCTATGATGTATATTCTTGTTCTTTAACACCGTTATCTTTACATTAAGGGGTTGCTTGCCCGATGCGCCCCCGCTAATGCCTCTCTATCAAAGGTATCCTCCTCCACCAAACTACTTCTCTCCTTCTCATCCATCACATTATCTCTCCATCTAATTCTCTGCCTCATTGCTGTAAATTGTGGATCCAAAGCAAGTAGAGTATGTAAAAGTTAAAAAGAAAAAAGATTAGGGCTCCATATTGAACTTGTGAAATTTTAAATAAAAGCAGTTGAAAGTATTTATTTATCTCTTAAAAATATTCCATAAAATACACACGTTTATTGTAATGACGATATGACTTGGACAGCCTCACCCATCTAATAAAAGAGAGAGAGAGAGAGAGAGAGAGAGAGAGAGAGAGAGAGAGAGAGAGAGAGAGAGAGAGAGAGAGAGAGAGAGAGAGAGAGAGAGAGAGATTATTAATCCCCTCCGACGAGAGGCTGCTTTTCGTGGACCAATAAAAGATGGATTTGAGTTATTGAAGTATGCGTCTCTCGGAGCGTAAGCCTTCAGGCGAAAGTATTGTAAATCAATGTCCTCATTATTACAACCGGAGGTATTTTTGCTTTCCAGGATATCCTTCAGGGCTTTTTTTTTCTTTTTTTTTATAAATTAGTTTCCAGATCAAAGACATGTAAAATGCTACTGGGAGACGGGGTATACTTGGAAATTTACTGGAAAAAATTCGAATGATTTAATGAGATTTCTGCCGAAAAAAGAAATTAGGAATTGGATGAAGAGTTTTGGAATATTCCAACGACTTCTGGAAGAAGAGATTTATAAAATCCAGGAGAGAGAGAGAGAGAGAGAGAGAGAGAGAGAGAGAGAGAGAGAGAGAGAGAGAGAGAGAGAGAGAGAGATTAATTAGGGTACGTAAAAGTAATGGGCCCATAAAACATGAAGAAATATAGGTAACCAGGAGGATATTTAGTATGGTTGATCTTTATTGAGGTCGGTTTTGGGACTAGACTCATCCCAGCAGCCCAAAAGAAGAGCGTCTAAGGATCATGTAGCATAACATGAATAATTTGCGCTTGTTTGTTACATATATTATTATTATTTATTATTATTATTATTATTATTATTGTTGTTGTTGTTGTTGTTGTTGTTGTTGTTGTTATTATTATTATTATTATTATTATTATTATTATTATTATTATTATTATTATTATTAACCAAGCCACAACCCTGATTGGAAAAGCATGATGCAACAAGCCCAAGAGCTCTAAGTGAGAAAGTAGCCCAATGTGAAAAGGATATAAAGGGAATAGCAAATAAACTATGTACAAGTAATGGATCAAAATATAGAATATTTGAAGATCAAGGTCTTGAAAGAAACCTGTCATATATAAACTATGAAACGCGATTTCGAGGCAATAAAGGTTTTAAAGGTTTAGAGGCCGCTCATGAATGGCAGGGACAAGGGACAGTGACATTGCCCTATCAAGCAGGACAATGCCCTAGAGACTGACCATATATATACATATGATCAGCACCCAAGCCCCCTCTCCACCCAAGCTAGAACCATGGAGGGCCAGGCAGAGGCTGTCGATGACTCAGCAGATAGACCTATAAGATCTCCC
This sequence comes from Palaemon carinicauda, assembly GCF_036898095.1. Classification (NCBI taxonomy): domain Eukaryota; kingdom Metazoa; phylum Arthropoda; class Malacostraca; order Decapoda; family Palaemonidae; genus Palaemon; species Palaemon carinicauda. The sequence continues at coordinate 96,743,638 of NC_090737.1, read as the reverse complement.
AAACCCCCCATCCTTAGCTCACAGGGATGGTGAGGTTGCAGCGACCAAAGGAACTAACCAGTTTTAGCTGCACTCGAATCCCAGTCTGGCAATCACCTGGCAGGACGCCATCACCCGGCCACCACAACTATAATAGCTCAGCATAAAAAAATGTGCTGTAAGTTTGAACTTTTGAAGTCCCACCGAGGCAATTGCCAAATAAAGGAAGATCATTCCACAATCTGGTCATAGCTAGAATAAAACTTGTAGAATACTGGGAAGAGTTTAGCCTTACGATAGAGAAGACATGACTGTTAGAATTAACAGCATATCTAGTATCACGTGCTTAATGGTACAGTTTGGTAGGGTCTGAATGCAAAGCATAGCCAGTAATATGAAAAATCTTATGCAATATGCATAAAGAAAGAACTGAACAATGGTGCCAGAGATTGATATCTGGGTAAGGAAGAAGAAATTTTGATAGATCGCAAATTTCTATTCGACAAATTAAGATAAGAGTTACAGCTGAAGAGCAGACAGAGCTATACTCGAAAAATTTATTATCTCTTTTTAACGATTTGAAATTAGTTTACAAATTGAAGCGATGTTGTTGGCTCTGCTGCTGATTATATTTGCATATGTTCGACCTCTTTGACAATTAGTGACAGTTGAATGACCTATCTATAGACTTTTGACCTTGTTTGGTGTGGATTGTTACATAGTGCATTTAGTTACAAATCGATGAAAAAGCTGTATTTAGTTATGGTTATTTGAAACTTTATTACGTAGGTAGATTTAAGTTATCATTTGCATTTTTTTATGAAGCCCACAGATCTATAAAGGATTGCCATTGTTTTCGTTCATTTTAGGTTTTACTCTAAGACATTTGTGAAATAGTTTTGGAAATAACTACAGTTAATAGGAAATACATCTCTCTCTCTCTCTCTCTCTCTCTCTCTCTCTCTCTCTCTCTCCACCACCTTTTAACCTGTCATTCTGTTCTCTGAATGTCTACATAACTGTTGATGGACGAGTGGCTCTTTGGTATTTGGGAGTCTGTCCTCAAACATTACGTTCATCAAAGCCGTCACGACTTATTATTCCTGAATTAGGAGTCCGAGAGTTTTAACCATTGTTCGTTGGTATTGAATATTGAGAGGGACAATAACCTCGTTGGCATGAATAACTACTCGGGGTTTACAGTTATTATGACTGATTTCCGCCTGCACGGTAACTCTAATTTTTTTTTCTTATATAGTATAGGAACATTAACTTGATGCAAAACTTTTGTCCTTTTAGGTGGTTCAGGGCCGTCTATCTCCGGTCCGAAGAGCGGAGGGAAAGAAGGGATGTGGTTGGGGTAAGCTGGATAGAATTGTGCGTGAATTAAATTTTTGGACTTAAAGTTAAGAATATTAAGGGTATAACTTTTTGCACGTTTAAGAGGATATATTTTCCAAACCGGTTTTTACGCGTTTATATATAAATTGGGGGTCTAAGTAGTTTTGTGGTCTTATGACAGACGTTTTACAATTTTCTGTACATTTGGAATTACTCTTTTAAAACCAGAAACTATTTTCTTTTTTAAATCGGTTCGAATATATTCATAGATTGCCACCAACTTTTTGTAAATATTTAATCATTAACTTTAACTAAAGGGGGATTTAGTAGAGAGAGTGCCTTCACCACGGCAAGTTCTCTTATTTTGCTCTTAACTCTGCTACGTACTTTTACTATTATGTAGTTTTTTTTTTTTTTTTCTCCAAAATCTATTGGATATCTCCTTGTCATATTTCACATGTTCACCAAGTTTTGCTGAAATTGGTTCAGTAGTTTTTGCGCTGTGTTTTTCACAGGCAAAATATAACCTAATAAAATATATGCCATTTACTTAGCATTGCGGCTATTTTCAAAGTACTGCTGCGTACTTGTACTTCCATATACTTTATCCAAAAATTACAGTTCCATCCCTGGGTCATACCCAACATGGCTACCTAGTTTGGTCAAAATCCGTACAGTAGTTTTTGTGTAAAGTTCACAAACAAACAAATGAATGAACTAATTGTGCAAAATATTACAGAATCATCCTTTTGTCATACCCAACATGACTCCCAAATTTGGTCAAAATCGGTACATTAGTTTTTGTGTAAACTTGCTCACAGACAAACAAAAAGACAGGGGTGAATACATACCCTTTGCAAAATCTTCGAATTTGGCGAAGGCAAAAATGCTCAAGCCATACTTTATTTAACGATAAGTTTCAATATTTTAAAAGTCGTTCATGACCGGTAGAGCCAAAGGGTACGATAAAACACTAGAGTCTAAATATATATGTCTATGATCAGCGTCCAAGCCCTCTCTGCACCCAAGTTAGGATCAGGGAGAGACAGGCAGTGACTGCTGATGACTAGCCAGTTAGACGTCAGTGAAAACACTTTTCCGGCTGCAAGGGGCTCGAACCCCCACCCGCTATTGGGTGGTCAGGAAATATACACAAAGCTACTGGTTTTAAAGCCAGTTTTACGCTCAATGTTATTTTCCCTCTTAATGTAAGTATTCGCTTACTTTCTAACTACTTGTTTTTTTTTTTTTTTGTATATTTTTTCTCTTAGTGATGTATTGCCGTACACAAACTACTACTACTACTACTATTATTATTATTATTATTATTATTATTATTATTATTATTATTATTATTATTATTATTATTATTATTATTATTATTAGCTAAGCTACAACCCTAGTTTGAAAAGCAGGATGCCCTAAACCCAAGGGCTCCAACAGAAAAAAAATTGCCCAGTGAGGAAAGGAAATAAGAAAATAAAAAACTTTATTAGAAGTAATGAACAATTGAAATAAGATATCTTAAGAACAGTTACACCATTAAAATAGATCTTTAATATATAAACTATGAAAAGAGACTTGTGTCAGCCTGTTCAACATGATGACATTTGCTGTACTTCTAAGAAACTATGTAGTATTGAGCCTTATGAGGGAGAAGGCATGACTATTAGAAATGACTACATAACTGGTATTGCGAACAAGATGGTACTTCCTAGGAAGTAAGGATGGTCAGAATTATGAAAGATCTTATGCAACATGCATAATGAATTAATTGAACGACGGTGCCAGAGATTAATATCTAGATCAGAAATAAGGATTTTGATAGATCGTAAGTTCCTGTCCAATAAAATTAAAATGAGAAACGGCAGCTTAAGACCAAACAGGAGAACAATACTCGGAATAAGGTAGAATGCAATAATTAACACACTTCTTCAGAATAGATTGATCATCGAAAATCTTACAAGACTTTCTCAGTTAGCTATTTTTTCTTTGTGCAATTGAAGAAGAGACAGATCTGATGTGTTACTCAAAAGTAAATTTATTGTCGAAAATCAAAACATAAAATTTTAAGAGAGTCATAAAAAGAAACTATCAATTATTCATGTTTTCGAAGTCTAAAGCAGAACCTATATGATCTATTTTTTTTTACACTGAAATATCTCTCATAGGGTAAAGTGTGTACAAAAGAGTGCCTACATTTTTATCTTCTAAATTTTTATAGGCATCCCTTATCGTAAACAGAAACCCTTATGATATAAATTGAGTTTTCCGCAACTCGGGGTCTGTACCCAGTCTGTCCTTTACTGGGTAAACCTTAAGGTCAATTATTCGCCTGATTTGACTGGTTACTTTAGTCAAGTGATCTTGTCTGTGATGTTGGGATATCAACTGCAGTTGACCAGATGCCTCCCTTCTGTATATAAAGCATAATATGAAATAGGATTCAGGGTCTTAATATTTACCGTACATTGATTGCAATTGATATTCAACGGACGAATAGCTACTACACATTTTTTTAAGGTTCTTAAGTATTTTAGTATCGCATATAAGTGTCTGGCTTAATACTGTGTGTGTGTATATATATATATATATATATATACACACACATACATACTGTTTATATTTCTTT
>NC_090737.1:96714686-96729686 GCF_036898095.1 Palaemon carinicauda | reverse complement strand
AGGTACGGCTAGATTTAAAATCACTTTACTCTTTGCTTAAGATAGAAATGTGGGAGTTCGGAATTCTGTTTTTTGAAGAGTTTACAGTATTTGGCGCTATCATTTATAAGTGTTATTTAGGTGAATCTTAGGTGCTATTGTGGGGTATGCTGGTGGAACTTCACCTAAATTGGTATTGGAGTTTCTTTACAGGCTATTTACACTTATTATTATTATTATTATTATTATTATTATTATTATTATTATTATTATTATTATTATTGTTATTATTATTATTATTTTTATTAGCTGAGCTACAACCATAGTTGGAAAAGCAAGATGATATAACCCCATGGGCTGCAACAAAGAAAAATAGCCCAGTGAGGAAAGGAAGTGAAGAAATAATTAAACTACAAGAGAAGTAATGAACAATTACGGTAAAACGCTCCAAGACCAGTAACAAGATTAGAATAGCTCTTTCACATATAAATTATAAAAAGAGAATTATGTAAGCCTATTCAGCCTAAAAACATTCGCTTCAAATTTAAACTGTTGAAGTTCCTCCGATTCATCTGCCTGATTAGGAAGATCATGCCGCAGTTGGAATGAAACTTCTAGAAGACCGAGTAGTTAGATACGCATGTCTGAATATGCCGTATATGTTTTTTTGGGGGAGACTTACGTTGAAGTGAAATGCTTATTAAGGAGTAGAGGTAAGGTTTGAGAGACCTGACGTTAGGAATCGATAAATGTAACTTTGGATGTTTCCATTTGCAACTTTTTGAAAAAAATTGAACATCTCTAAAGTTGTTGAGTAAACAACGAGTCTTCGTCTTCTTTCGTTATGTACGCATCTCTCTCTCTCTCTCTCTCTCTCTCTCTCTCTCTCCAACGCCCCTTCCTGTGCTCCCTTTGTGTTATGTTTTTCTGATGTCTACCAAATTATTTTCCCTGTTTCTATTCCCTACATACATGCCTTTCTATTGAAATATTGAAATTACGAGAGAGAGAGAGAGAGAGAGAGAGAGAGAGAGAGAGAGAGAGGCAGGCTTTGTTCTTTTCAAGACCGGTCATATTTTTTATATCACTAATGAATAATTTTCCTTTTAAACCAAACTGCCATGAAGGAAATAATGGAAACTAATGGATCTGATATATTTAAAGTCCCTTACCCTTTCCACCTTCAATTTTTATTTGGAATTGAGTTTTTGACCATTAGTGTTGTGACGCGTTTAATGTAGCCAAGTTTTATTCAAACGTTTTGTAAGGAATGGCCGATGGATGTGGGAAACGCAGTGGCCTTATCAAATTAAGGTTTGAAGGCATTTCTTAAAGTTAGAAAAGTAAGAATATGAATTAGGAGAAAATGAATGTTTAAAGGTTGAAGGTTTAAAGGCCGCTCATGAATGGCAGAGGCAAGGGACAGTGACATTGCCCTATCAAGCAGGACTGTCCTAGAGACTGACCACATAACTTATGATCAAGGTCCAAGCCCCTTTTCCATCCAAGCTAGGACCAAGGAGAGCCAGGCAATGGCTGCTGATGCAGATAGACCTATAGGCTCCCCCAAACCCCCAATCCTTAGCTCAAAAGGATGATAAGGTTATAGCGACAAGAGGAACTTACTGAGTTTGAGCAGGACCCGAACCCCAGTCTGGCAAACACCAGGCAAGGACGCTATCATTAGCCCACCACAGCCCTAATTATCCGGTTTTTTTTTTTTTTCAAATACTTGAGAAAATGAGCTCTTATAACACCAAAAGTAGCGATGGACACAACTCCTAAAAGAATGAGGCTTATAGAAATGTAGGACGCATAAATAGAAGAGGAGAAATTATTGATATTTTCAAAGAAAAGGGGTCGCCGTGAACCTCAAAAAAAAGAAGGAAAAAAAAAAAAAACTCCATTTGGGGTCATCTAGTGTTGCTTGCTATGACCCTAAACTGTGAACTCTGCCACTGCGCGTACCATCATTAACATAGCTTTAGTACTCCGTGTACCATCATCAACATAACCTGAGTACTCCCCGGTTTTTTCCCCAAACTGCAGATTCTTCATGCAAATGCGGCGGTGCTGTGTGATTTACGTGAATCCTCCCTGAAGATTAGAGCTTTGCAACGCATGTTTCAAGAGCTTCCTCCTCGGTTTAGCCGTTTTTTTATAAGCCAATCGCTCCAAGGTGCATTCCCTTGCATCAAGTTTTGCCATGTGATTTCAAATTCTCAGTTTAGACTTTCTGTTTAATGCGGACTTTCGCTTGATTCATGAAGTTTCTCGCTATTCTTACGGGTTCTTTCGTGTTAGCTATATACTCCCTGTTTATAATTTTTTTAAATCATATAATGGTCTTGTTTATTTAATTTAATTTTTGCAATTAAAGAATTCTAATATGTGTGTTCCCCAAAATTGCTAATTAAGTAGCAAAAGAAGCAGAAGTTATATTCATTATAAATGGCTTTATTGACCTTGTAAATGTTCTTAGCAACTTGAGGTAAAGTGCAGTTAAGTGGAGTGGTCTCTCAAGTGCATACTTGGCAATTTCTCCTAATGAGAACAGCCACTTCATTATGCACGGTCAGGGGATCCGGAGTGTTTAAGGTCAGTAATTATTGTGGATTTTCCATTTCGCTTCTCGGGAAATCTTGCAAGTAGAGGATCGTCGAAATACCCTGGAGGATTTAGTTATTATTGAATAACTTGGTGATGAAGTCTGGTAGATTGCTTGGCCTTAGATTTATTTTTACCATTTAGAATGTTTTCCTTTTTAATTTTCGAAATTGCTGCTTTGAGTTTTTGTCATTTTTTATTCTTGTCTTTTTTTCTTTTCTTAATTTTCTCTCTAATTTGATTTTCATACATTTCAAATTTTCTTGCCAAGTTGGATTTTTGTCCATTTTTTTTTTCTCCTTTCAATTTTTCATTGCCGTTTTGAATTTTTCTTAAATGTAAGATTGGCCAAATATCAGTGTTTAATGATCCTATTAGAGAGCAAGAAGGCGAGCTTAGTTTATAGTGCTGCTTGAATTATTAACCTACCGTCTTTTTGTATGCTGTTTTGAATTTTTGCTAGATTAATAATGTATATCCGTAAGTTCATCAATCGGCTTAATTATCAGGATTATTAATAGACATGAAGGTAATGTTATGGGACAGTTTAGACAAAATGTTAAATACTTAATAAAAGACATTCTGAATATTCTGATATCTCATATATGAGTCTTCCATAGGGTACATTAACTTATGATACTATGAATGGGCTGTTTCCTTTAGTTTCATGAACACCAAGCTAAGGAGAAATCTGGCAATTAACCCTAATGGAAAGCAAGTTAAACAGAATTCTGGCAACTCAGCATCACGAACAGCAAGCTAAGAAGAAATCTGGCAATTAACCCTAATGGAAAGCAAGTTAAACAGAATTCTGGCAACTCAGCATCACGAACAGCAAGCTAAGAAGAAATCTGGCAATTAACCCTAATGGAAAGCAAGTTAAACAGAATTCTGGTCACTCAGCATCACGAACAGCAAGCTAAGGAGATGGAAAGCAAGTTAAACAGAATTCTGGTCACTCAGCATCACGAACAGCAAGCTAAGGAGAAATCTGGCCATTAACCCTAATGGAAAGCAAGTTAAACAGAATTCTGGCCACTCAGCATCACGAACAGCAAGCTAAGGAGAAATCTGGCAATTAACCCTAATGGAAAGCAAGTTAAACAGAATTCTGGCCACTCAGCATCACGAACAGCAAGCTAAGAAGAAATCTGGCCATTAACCCTAATGGAAAGCAAGTTAAACAGAATTCTGGCCTCTCAGCATCACGAACAGCAAGCTAAGAAGAAATCTGGCCATTAACCCTAATGGAAAGCAAGTTAAACAGAATTCTGGCCACTCAGCATCACGAACAGCAAGCTAAGGAGAAATCTGGCCATTAACCCTAATGGAAAGCAAGTTGAACAGAATTCTGGCCACTCAGCATCACAAACAGCAAGCTAAGGAGAAATCTGGCCATTAACCCTAATGGAAAGCAAGTTAAACAGAATTCTGGCCACTCAGCATCACGAACAGCAAGCTAAGGAGAAATCTGGCCATTAACCCTAATGGAAAGCAAGTTAAACAGAATTCTGGCCACTCAGCATCACGAACAGCAAGCTAAGGAGAAATCTGGCAATTAACCCTAATGGAAAGCAAGTTAAACAGAATTCTGGCCACTCAGCATCACGAACAGCAAGCTAATGAGAATTCAATCAACTCAGCATCATGAACAGGAAGCTAAGGAGAAATCTGGCAACTCAGCATCATGAACAGGAAGCTAAGGAGAAATCTGGCAACTCAGCATCACGAACAGCAAGCTAAGAAGAAATCTGGCAATTAACCCTAATGGAAAGCAAGTTAAACAGATATCTGGCCACTCAGCATCACGAACAGCAAGCTAAGGAGAAATCTGGCAATTAACCCTAATGGAAAGCAAGTTAAACAGAATTCTGGCCACTCAGCATCACGAACAGCAAGGTAAGGAGAATTCAATCAACTCAGCATCATGAACAGCAAGCTAAGGAGAAATCTGGCAACTCAGCATCATGAACAGCAAGCTAAGGAGAAATCTGGCAACTCAGCATCATGAACAGGAAGCTAAGGAGAAATCTGGCAACTCAGCATCATGAACAGTAAGCTAAGGAGAAATTTGGCAAATCAGCATCATGAACACCAAGCTAAGGAGAAATCTGTCAACTTAGCATCATGGACAGTAAGCTAAGGAGAAATCTGGCAACTCAGCATAATGGAAAGCAAGCTAAGGAGAAATCTGGCAACTCAGCATAATAGAAAGCAAGCTAAGGAGAAATCTAGCAACTCAACTTAATGTAAAGCAAGTTAAGGAGAAATCTGGCAACTCAGCATCATGAACAGTAAACTAAGGAGAAATCTGGCAACTAAGCATCATGAGCACCAAGTAACGAGAAATTTGGCGACTCAACCTATTGAAAAGCAAGCTAAGGAGAAATCTGGTAACTCGGCATTATGAACAGTAAGCTAAGGAGAAATCTGGCAACTAATCATCATGAACAGCAAGCTAAAGAGAAATCTGGCAACTCGGCATCATGAACAGTAAACTAAGGAGAAATCTGGCAACTCAGCATCATGAACAGTAAACTAAGGAGAAATCTGGCAACTAAGCATCATGAACACCAAGTAACGAGAAATTTGGCAACACAACCTAATGAAAAGCAAGCTAAGGAGAAATCTGGCAACTAATCATCATGAACAGCAAGCTAAAGAGAAATCTGGCAACTCGGCATCATGAACAGTAAACTAAGGAGAAATCTGGCAACTAATCATCATGAACAAGCTAAGGAGAAATCTGGCTACTCAGCATCATGAACAGTAAGCTAAGTAGAAATCTGGCAACTCAGCATCTTGGACAGCAAGCTAAGGAGAAATCTGGCAACTCAGCATCATGAACAACAAACTAAGGAGAAATCTGATAATTCAGCTTTATGAACAGCAAGTTAAGAAGAAAACTGGCTACTCACTACTCAGATTCATGAAGAGTAAGCAAAGTAGAAGTCTGGCAACTTAGCTTCATGAACCGAAAGCTATGGAGAAATCTGGGAACTACACTTAATGAACAGCAAGCTAAGGAGAAATCTGGCAACTCAGCATCAGTAACACCAAGCTAAGGAGAAGTCTGGCAACTCAGCATCAGTAACACCAAGCTAAGGAGAAGTCTGGCAACTCATCTTAATGAAAAGCAACCTAAGGAGAAATTTAGCAACTCAGCATCATGGCAACTCATTATCATGAGCATCAAACTAAGGAGACTTCAGGTAGTTCTGCTTCATGAACATTGAGCTTAGGAAAATGCTGGCAACTTGGTTTCATAGATAGTAAGCTAAGGAGAAATCTGGCAACTCTCCCATACCTAAATTCATATATACATCTTTCAACTTTTCTGACTCAAATGTAGCATGTTGGCTATATTGATTACTTCCCCACTGAAATGAATGCTTACCATCTGACATCTTTTATGAAAAAAGTTAGGAGAAATCTGACGACTGGGCTTTATTAACAGTAAGCTAATGAGTAAGCTAGAAGCTCAGCTTCATAGCCAGCAATTCTGTTGAAATCTGGTAACTCAGCTTTATGAACACCAAGCGAAGGAGAACCAGGCAATTCAGCCTTATGATTAACAAGCTAAGGTTAAATATGGTAACCCATCTCCATGAACAGTGCACCAAGGAGAAATCTGGCAATTCAGTCTCATAAACAGTAAGCAAAGGGAGAAATCTGGCTACTTTGCTTTATGAACAACAAGCTACAGACAAAACTGCCAACTCTAATAAGGAGAAATCTTACAACTCTGCTTCATGAAAAGCAAGCTAAGGATAAATCTTGGAATTCAGCATTATGAAAAGCCAGCTAAAGAGAAATCTGGCAACATATCTTTATGTAGAGCAAGCTAAGGAGAAATCTGGTTATTTTGCGTCATGAACAGCAAGGTAAGCAGAAATCTGGCTACTCAGCTTCATGCACAGAAAACTAATGAGAATTCTGACTACTCAGCTCCATGAACAGAAGGCTAAGGAGAAAACTGGCTACTTAGTTTCATAAACATCAAGGTGTTGAAAAATCTGGTTATTCAGTTTCATGAACAGCAAGCTAAGGAGAAAGCTGGAAACTCAGCTTTATAGACTGGGGAAAAATCTGGCAATTCGGATTTATGAACAGTAAGATGAGAAATCTAGCAATGGAGCCACATGGACAACAGCTTAGGGGGAAATGTGGCAATTTAGCTTGGTGAACACCAATCTAAAGCAAAATCTCCCAACTCAGCTTCATTAGCACTAATCTAAGGAGAAATCTGGGTACTTAGCTTCATGAACCGCAATCTAAGGTGAAATCTACCAACATAGCTTCATGAGCACTAAGTTAATGAGAAGTCTGGCTACGTAGCTTCATGAACAGCAATATAAGGTGAAATCTACCAACTCATCTCCATGAGCACTAAGCTAAGGAGAAATCTGGCTACTTAGCTTCATGAACAGCAAGCTATAGGAGAAATCTGGCTACTTAGTTTTATGAATAGCAAGTTTAAGGAGAAACCTGTCTAATTAGCTTCATGAACAGAAATCTAAGGTGAAATCTACTAACTCAGCTTCATGAGCAATAAGCTAAGGAGAAATCTGGCTACTCAGCTTCATGAACATCAATCTAAGGCGAAATCTATTATCTCAGCTTTATGAACACTAAGCTAAGGAGAAATCTGGCTACTTAGCCTCATGAACAGCACGTTCAAGGAGAAACCTCGTTACTTAGCTTCATGAACAGCAAGCTAAAGGAGAAATCTAGCTACTTAGCTTCATGAACAGCAAACTAAAGGAGAAATCTAGCTACTTAGCTTAATGAACAGTAAGCTAAAAGAGAAATATGGCTACTCAGGTACATGAACAGCAGGATAAGGAGAACTCTGGCGACTTAGCTTTATGGCCAGTAGGCTAAGAAAAAATCTTGCAACTGGGAATTAAGTTATTGAGAAATATGGCAACACCCCGAATGAAGAACGTAATATCCGTGCAGCCCAAAGAAGATTTTCCAAAAAGTATAGCAATGTATACAACTATAATATAAATCTGAATAATGTATAATGTATACTGGAACCTAATGAGAAACTCTTTTATTCTATGGTAATAAATTACCTGTATTTTGTCCTTGCAACATCACGTTTCTATTATGTCTCATTAGCTTGATGTGGTAGGTATCGAAATTCCTGAAGCCAACTGTACGGAATTTTTGAGGTGGTCAGCATTTATTTGTATCGGTGGGGAAGAAGTCAATATTATTATTATTATTATTATTATTATTATTATTATTATTACTGGCAAAGCCACAACCCTTGACGGAAAAGCAGGATGCTGTAAGCCCAGGGGCTCCAACAGGGAAAATAGCCCAGTGAGGAAAGGAAACAAGGAAAAAATATTTTGAGAACATTAACAGCATTAATTTTCTATATAAACTATAAAAAGTTTAACAAAACGAGGGAAAGAAATAAGATAGAATAATGTGCCGAGTCTACTCTCAAGTAACAGAACTCTAACTCAGGACAGTGGAAGGCCATAGTACAGAGGCTATTCGGTGTAGGTGTAGGCAAAGGGAAAATAAACCGTAACTAGAGTAAAGGATCCAATATAGCACTGTCTGGCCAGTCAAAGGATCCCATAACACTCTAGCGGTAGTATCTCAACGGGTGGCTGTTTGCCCTGGCCAACCTACTACCTACTATAGCCAACATGTTCCATTTGGGTCACAAGAGTTCAAGGCGTAATGATGGATTTAGGTAGGCCACACACACACAAAAAAAAAAAAAGAAAAAAGAAGAGAACTATGCAAGTTGGCCTTGGGGCTTCCAGGCGTCAGTGTTAAGGTGATTGGCACTTCTAAATACCGATAGAAAACGTTGAAGTATTACTTTTTTTTTTTTTTTTTTTTTACGTCCATTAGCCCGGGATATAAGAGTGTTTTCTATGTCCATCAAAGGAAGTCTCACACACACGTTTGTGTGTGTGTATATATATATATATATATATACATAAATACATACATACATATATATATATATATATATGTATGTATACGTGTATATATATATATATATATATATACATGATCTTTTGTTCTTGAATTGGTCACAATTATATAATAGTGTAGATCCTGTTGTCCCTTTGAATGAGAATCTAGTCAACATAATTGATAGGCGTATCCCTTCTCGTGTGCTAAGGTACCGAGTGAAGGACAAACCGTGGTTCAATGATGATTGTAGACGTGCTTTTTTGGAGAAGCAGGAGGCCTATCAACTTTGGAAGGGTAACAGATCAGATTTGACCTGGAACAACTATACTCAGCTTCGAGCTTTTGCTCAGAGAGTTTATGCCTCAACTGAAAAGGAGTACAATTTAACCATAAAAGAAACACTTTCTGGTACAACTCAGGAACATAAATGGTGGTCTACCCTTAAATCTGCACTCTTTGGTGTAGATGCAACAGTTCCTCCTTTACTTAAACCAGATGGCTCAGTCACTCACTGTCCAAAGGAAAAGGCAACCCTTTTGGCTGATGTTTTTGACAGTAAACAGAGTAATGAAAAACTTGAACTTCCTCATTCCTGTTTTCCTGAGGCTAAACTAACTAGTTTAGCTTTTCGATCTCGTGAGATTAAAGCTCTGTTGATGGACCTTGATGCTTATGGAGGTGTAGACCCAAATGGTATTTTTCCTTTGTTTTTTATAAAGACAGCAGATTTCTTAGCTCCAAAGTTATCTGTTATTTTGCGCAAGTTAGCAAGAAGAGGAGCTTTTAGCACTAGTTGGAGAATTGGTAATGTTACTCCTCTATGTAAATGTGTTTGTGGTAGCTCAAGTCCCACTGATTACCGCCCAATTTCCATAACTCCCATATTATCTAAAGTTTTTGAACGTCTTCTGGCAAAACGTCTTAATAGGTTTGCTGAAGGTAATCATCTACTCCCTAGTTTGCAATTTGGTTTTCGTAAAGGCCTTGGAGCATGTGATGCCCTTCTTACAATCTCCAATGCTGTACAGAAATCCCTTGATTGTGGTCGGGAAGTTCGTATGATTGGCCTTGATTTTAGTGCTGCCTTTGACCGTGTTAATCATGAGGCCCTTGTTTTCAAACTGAAACAGTTGGGAGTGGGTGGGTCGTTTCTTAGCATTATTATTGATTTTTTAAGTAATAGATCTCAAAGAGTTGTTGTTGATGGGCACCATAGTGATTATAGGAATGTGATATCCGGTGTTCCACAGGGTAGTGTTCTTGGCCCATTACTTTTCATACTATATACACATGACATGTGGTTTGGCCTAGAAAACAAGCTTGTTGCATATGCAGATGATGCTACTCTCTTTGCATCAATTCCATCCCCTGAATGTAGATCTAGGGTTGGTGAATCCCTTAATAGAGATTTAGCTAGAATTAGTGCATGGTGCAAATTATGGGGTATGAAGTTGAATCCTAACAAAACTCAAAGTATGATTGTAAGTAGGTCAAGGACGGTGGTTCCTCAACATTCGGATCTCAGTATTGATAATGTTTCTTTAAATATGTATGACTCTTTCAAAATTTTAGGTGTGATTCTCGACAGTAAATTTACTTTTGAGAAACATATAAGGTCTGTGTCTTCTTCAATTTCACAAAAAATAGGCTTATTGAGAAAGTCTTTCAAGATTTTCGGTGATCAATCTATTCTGAAGAAGTGTTTTAATTCTTTCATTCTACCTTGTTTTGAGTATTGTTCTCCTGTCTGGTCTTCAGCTGCTGATTCTCATCTTAATTTGTTGGACAGAAACTTACGGTCTATTAAATTTCTTATTCCTGATCTAGATATTAATCTCTGGCACCGTCGTTCAATTAGTTCATTATGTATGTTGCATAAGATTTTTCACAACTCTGACCATCCTTTACATTCAGATCTCCCTGGACAATTCTATCCTGTTCGTAATACTAGGCAGGCAGTTAATTCTAATAGCCAGGCCTTCTCCATCACGAGGCTCAATACTACGCAGTACTCTAGAAGTTTTATTCCAGCTGTGACCAAGTTGTGGAATGATCTTCCTAATCGGGTGGTTGAATCAGTAGAACTTCAAAAGTTCAAAGTTGGAGCAAATGCTTTTTTGTTGACCAGGCGGACATAGTCTTTTTCTAGTTTATTTATGACATATTTGTTTTTGATGTTGTTGATAGTTTATTATATGACATGTCTGTTTTGACGTTGTTTCTTATTTTAGAATGATTTATTGTTAATTTGTTCTCTTCATTTATTTATTTCCTTATTTCCTTTCCTCACTGGGCTATTTTTCCCTGTTGGAGCCCCTGGGCTTATAGCATCTTGCTTTTCCAACTAGGGTTGTAGCTTGGATAGTAATAATAATAATAATAATAATAATATATATATATATATATATATATATATCATACTCACGAGAAAGCTACTTCTTTCGTAAAATAGTTATTAAAGCTTACTGTAACTTTGTTTTTTAGTTACTTAACGAATAAATTAAGATAAGGGTTCGAGAAATGTTCATGTTTAAAGGTGTATATCTAATAGTGATTATGGTTTTTTATCCACTCAACTTTTCTATCATGAAATGTCAATCATCACGAACCAACTAAGCCATCTATATTCCATGTCAACGTTATTACCTTTTAATAATTATTATAACTTTACTTCGAAAAAAGGCAGCTCTTTATGTTTCATAACAGACTTATTTTGCATTACTGTTATTCAATTAGAAAAGTTTCTTTGTTTGGTTATAAGAATTCATAAAGTAATATCATTGATATATTATGATTACATTGTGGATTTTCAGTATTCAATTTTGCTCAGATTAAAAGAAATTTGATGGCTTTGTTTTGTTTTTTATTAAATTTCTAATTTTGATGCACAATTTAGTTAGTTAAATTTTCATTGATGATGCGTCAAATTACAGAAAGTTTACAATTCTATGTCCAAATATTAATGTTACGACTTAACTATATTATTTAATTATTCACTTTTAATTGTTTAGTGTATATTTACTTAATTTCAATGATAAGGTGTATAAAGTTTAAATTTTATCACTTCAATATTTGCGTCGCGCAAAACCAATGTTTATTTGTTTATTTATTGGTTATTTACTATTTATTTTCATTTACTATTGTGTCTAGATTTTCATTATAACTTTTTAAAGTATTTCTTATCAGTTACTGATTCATCATCTGTCCTAGTTCCTAGAAAAATATTGGGTACTTTCCTGTTATTGCCCCACCACTAATGTCCGACAATACTATAACCTAACCAACCTAAACTAACCTAACCTAACCTATACACTAATTTCCAATATAACCCCAATTTTCTTGTTATTGCACCACCTCTAATTTCTTGATATTAGGTTAGTTTAGTTTAGTTTAGTTGGGTTAGGTTAGGTCAGGTCAGGTTATAGTATTGGGGTTATATCGGAAATGAGTAGTGGGGCAATAACAGGAACGTAGCAAATATAGACTCCGTCGCTATATATTTTCTTTTCCTAACAAAGCATCGAACGAGGAACTTATTTGACAACGCCCTCACTCGGAACTCCTGAATGGCAGGTTATAATATATCAGAAGGGGGTCACAGAGTCATACAACAGCGTCGCTAAAAAACCTGTTTGCTAATGGGGTGATAGTGAGTGGTGGTAGCACTTCTAGGATTCGCACGAGAGAGAGAGAGAGAGAGAGAGAGAGAGAGAGAGAGAGAGAGAGAGATTGAGAATATTTTTATGCATGCTATAAAAAAATGGTGCTTGTAATGTACACACACATATATATGTATATTTTGTATATATATATACAGTATATATATACAGTATATGTAACATAGGTTCCATGTTGTATTCACAAAACCACACTCACATACTCATACAAGCACAAAATATGACCTTTATATATTTCGTAGAATTTCAATAGTACAAATATTTACGCTCGTTTATAGTTGCATAACCGACCAGATATTGTTTTTTCCTTCGTAGTAAGGAGGACCGTAACCTATATTCTTCGTATATTGGGTCACGTTGACTGACGGCTCTGTCTGAGAACGTAAGCGCTCTCTCTCTCTCTCTCTCTCTCTCTCTCTCTCTCTTCTAATGTGTGTGTGTGTATATATATATATATATATATATATATTATATATATATATATACACACACACATTAGGAGAGAGAGAGAGAGAGAGAGAGAGAGAGAGAGAGAATTGCTCATTTTGCCGTTCATGTTTTACCAATCATTAAAGAAGTTGTGCTATTGGTTGTTTTTTTGTTTTTGTTTGGATCTGGGGCAGGTTTTCTTGCTTTCACCTTGGCATAGTATTTTTTTACTCTGTGATTCTTTATCATTATTCTAATGAATCCAAATTAAAACAATAACTTTTAGTAAATCATTAGATTTTAAGGTATTGGAATAATAGGATATTAGGATAATTGATACTCTTACTGCTTTTCGAACATGGCTGTTTGTACAAGAAAGTTCCAATTTTTAGGAGAGAGAGAGAGAGAGAGAGAGAGAGAGAGAGAGAGAGAGAGAGAGAGAGAGAAATGTTTCTGTATCGTTTTAGCATTTTTCCATTTTCTACATTTTCTATTTATCGTCCAAAGGAAATGAACCCTCTAAAGAATATTATAAAATAACTGTTATAAATCGTAACCAAAGTATTTTCTTTGTGAAAACACTCGGAGAAAAATGCAAGCGCAAGACTCGAGAAAAAGCCCGAGTGTTTATCCTTCCTCCATATAAAAGAGAGAGGAAGAAAGTGTCACCCATAAACCTCTCCATGGAAGCAGTATTCTGCCTCTGAGGAGGACCTTACCTTAACAGTGGATGTTGGCCTTATTTATTGTCTGCTAAAGCTTTAGCCTTTCACGGCAAAACCGCCCTTAAGTGCGCAATTCCCTAAGGGCGTTTTCCCACTGAACTGGGTATTTTTATTGGCTGCCGTAGCGTGTGCAACATTCACCATAGTCGGATTCCAAATTAGGGATCCGAATTCTTTGTTTATCCTTTTGGGCGAAGATAACGAACATCGTTGGTTTTCTTTTAGCTCTTCCAGGGACGCGGATGCTGCCAACTGCTTTTATGGTGTTGGTGGATTCTTTCTTTTGTTCTTTCTATACTTATTCCTTTTATAATAACACATTTTTTTGGTTCACTCTTTTACTCATTTTAATTTTAGGTCTGTTTTGATTAATCAATTATAGAGAAATGTCATATAAGTGTCAATCCTTATGTTTGGGTTGCCCATTTAACCTGATATAACTTGCACCTGACCGCAAAGCTCATTGCAAGTATCAAGAGTGCTTGGCATATAGTCGTATAGACACTTAATCCCGAATTAAGTATTGTATGATTTTGATTCAATTAGCTGGTTGGATTTCACAGTAGGCCATTTTCCCATTTTGCATTGTTAACAGTTAACTTGAAGAATGTTCGAGAAGGAAAATAATGAGAAGAAATGTTAGATTATGAATTTATAATTATTCTGTCATCAGATAATGTGTTTTTGACCTACTTCCGAAAAAGTTTAATTCAATTACAATTAGTTTTGAATTGTGAATGACCAGAAACCTCTTACTTTACTATTTTTTAAGTAATAAGATAAAAATTTAAATAGATTATTAATGAAATATATTAAGAAATCTCAAGAAATAGAAGCAGTAGTAGTGAGTAGTAGTATTAGTAGTAACGGTAGTAATTATTGTAATATCAAAGCAAATAAAGAAAAACAAAAGCGCATAAGATGTCAATACGCCTCTTTAGTTATAAAGAATATAAATGGGATAAGGCCTGAAATTTTTTTTTAATAGAAATTATGAAGATATGTTTGATATAAATGATATTGAAAATGCAATAACGAGATAGGTCATAAAATATTTAAAAACAAAATTAGTAAAAAAAAAAAAAAAATACCTAAAGAAAAGACGGACTACAAATCATGAAGAATTTCTCTACTTAAGAAATTAATCATGAATGAAAACTCATTAGGAAACAGATATCACTCATAAGTTAAGTCATGGAAGATCTTAGGAAAAAAAAAAGTACCAATATGATATATGAAAAAGAACATTAAAACTAATGAATGCCCTGAGCAGATGTTTATTGGTCGATTTTTCCATCGGGAACAAAACCGCTGTACCGGAAGTGGTGTGTGCAACATCTGCCGAGCTTGAATGCATTAGATGGTAATGGGGGTTGACCTGGTATGCAGTGTTGCATTGACTGCTTTCTCAAGGGAAGGATAACGGCTTAACTAAAGACGTGCATTTGTTTCTTTTATTTATATATGCATTTTTCCTTTTTATTATTCATGTATTTTTTCTTTTTATTCATGTATCAGTTTATTTTGTATTTTATTTATTTTCGTTTACTTGTTTTTTTATGGATATAGCGTTGATTGTAATTATGTAATGGATAATTTACGTTTATGTCTTTTGAACGTATTTACATGCT
>NC_090737.1:96702186-96709686 GCF_036898095.1 Palaemon carinicauda | reverse complement strand
ATATACATATATATATATATATATATATATCACTGTAAAACTTCACGGTGTCAAGACAATGACATTTGATTCCCTCTCATATTGGGGCTTGATATTATTGCGTTGTTTCTCGGAAATATCTCTTGTCTTTTGAGATTGTTGTTCTCATGAATAGTCCCCTCTGCCCCTCTTCCCTGAAGGAAAAAACAGTCTGTGGAGAGCTATAAAATGGGATTAAGATGCTCCGAAACCAAATGGCTTGGTGTGGTAAGGTGCAAGAAGGCCGGGTTCCAGTAGGGCTAAAATTGATAGGGCGAGTGATAAGGTAAATTTACATGTTTTATTTCTTCTTTTTTCCATGACTTAGCTGAAATTTCTTTTCCCCAACAGTGAAGAATCCTCATATATTTTCTTTATAGCAAAGGCCTGCTGGACTGGATATCCTACCTTGGTAGCTAGATTTACCTTTGGTTTTAATAATAAATTGGAAGTTATAGTATAAAGAAACAAGAAAACATTGAGACAGAGAAAAATGATGAGTTTCATAAGCTTTTTTTTATTTTTAAAGGAGTCTTTGGTCATGAATGAAACTAATGTCTTAGACGATCCCATTGCTATAGAGAGAACGAAACGGTTATTAAATCTTACGGTATGAAAATTGCTAAATTATAAAGCCTTATTTAGTTTGGAACTCGATTGACATATTAAGCAGAGGGCTAAATTAGTTCCCAAAAGAAGCCACTTTGAGTCATCCAGGAAGCAAAAATTATGTGCTTATTAAGTCTTTGGAATTAATTTTGCTATGTTAAGGACAGAAAGGAGCGTCTGGACCAAATACCAGCTACATTTGGATGGATCATGGGTACAGTATTTAGCATTTGGTCATCAACCCTGAGTAATGAATATTAAAATTCAATAATAAGACTCGTAAAAGATATAAGTATTCCGGTTTGATGAAGATTGGGTCACATTTAGGCCTTAGAGCTCTTGGTGGAAAATGGCCTTGGCATTAGTGTAGGTTTTCAGTATCCTAACTATATTAGGTAGAACTCCCTCTGCAGGGTATTGCTCAAAGAGTTAAGTGTTAAAGTTATTATACTATGTACCTTGATACGCTTATAGCATCTCTTCTTGATCAGGTCATAGCCATTCAGCTGGGATCAAATGTCAACATCATATCAAGTCACATGACGTCAATAGACACAAATTATTGTTGAAGAAAACATTATAGAAATATTTTTAATGACATTTTATCGTATAATTTTTATTACTCAAATTTCAAGGCTACAATGGATGCAGGAGAAGCAGAGTACAAAGAAAAACACAATTTTTAGTAATTCGTTAAATTGGTAACAACCAGTTAGATTCAAGGGATTTTGGTCTGCAGTTTTCGATGACGACGACCACGACTGACCTCCAAAGATTGGTGGGCTAAAATGACACCTCGAAGATCCATCTTGGCTTTTGGAGAAGTATCTTAATTATATCAGGATGCTTCACAAAGTCTCCATTAAGTAATAATCTGGGTGTATTCCGGCCACGTTCCTATGGTATGACCTCTGCAAACAAGGGATTTACACGGCGGGACGCCACACTCATTCTAATCACATCGCTTGCTATGCTGGAAAGGGAGGCGCCAGAGGATTTGGGGCTTTGGCCCTGTTATTTTTAATTGCTCTTTCTCTGAGAGAGAGGAGAGAGAGAGAGAGAGAGAGAGGAGAGAGAGAGAGAGAGAGAGAGAGAGAGAGAGAGAGAGAGAGAGAGAGGGCGGGGCGGGCAAGGCTGTTAAAATTTTTTGAATTAATTGTATCATGTATTCAAGTCAACCGTATTCTGCTCTTTTGAATTTAATTTTTATTTAAAAAAAAAAACTTTTGCCCCGGATTCTTTAACACACACACACAGTTTCGTTTCATTTGTATTTTTGGGATTTTTAGATATTCTATTAACATCGTTTCCCTTTGCTTCCTTTTAATGACGTTTATTTTCAGGAAAGTTAGATATACTGTATGTGTATGTACAAAGACACTGAATAGCCAGTACTTGAATAGATGACCAGCAAGAAAAGATCAAATCTGTGAGCACAAAAGTCCCTTGAACATCCATAGATGGGGTAGGATGGGGAACCAGCAAGTTCAACTAAGAAGGGATGGTAATACAATTGGCATCTCCTCTCTCTCTCTCTCTCTCTCTCTCTCTCTCTCTCTCTCTCTCTCTCTCTCTCTCTCTCTCTCTCTCTCTTTTCTGGTTCTTAGCAGATCTCTAGTTGCAGTTGCAAGCCCCCATCCACTCTTCTTGACCCCAGCTGACGGTGGTACCTGTCTATGACTGGGTATATTTGTAATGAGGGTAGGTAATTCCCAGTCATTTTATTAATCCCCGATGGGATAATGACAACAGCTTACTAATTTCGTATTTCTGTCTCTTTCCTTCAGGGACAGTAGCAGCGGTGGAACGTGGTGTAGCGTGGCCGAACTGGCTACTGTCATGAGGGGGTTCGGTCCCCCCGACTTAGAACTCTCTATTGTGGATAGCAGCGTCCGGTCTCTGCCCCCGGGGACGGTGCTCGTCCGCCTGACGGAGGATGCCTTCCTTAGGGGATACGAGCCTCTCCTGCAGGCCCATAAGACCCTCTACTACGTTACTGATGGAGAACATATGGTAATTCGTTCTACAGGATTCTTAGATAGTTTTATTTGATTGTGTTTTATTGTATGAATTATCTGTTTCATTTGAAATTCCAGCTGTACTTTTTTTTTTCTTTAATAGTTTTTGGTGCTTTTTTTCGTTATTCGCTTTTTGAGTGATTTTTGTCATGGGAATTTAGGAATTGTTTTATTTTTCTGTAAGGTCAGTGTAAATCACTGTTATATAGGCTTGTTTTAAAGAATGCCCATGAGGTTTATTTCACGTGATGTATTAAATGAAAAACATATTACCCTAGATCAGATGCGAATTCAAGAGGCTGCAGTAATATATATATTGCTTTGCTGGTAACATTTCCATAACTATGATTGAAACAAACAGTTGTCATCACCAGTAATAGTGTAAATATTTTCTATCTTTTTTTCTGCGACAATTGTTTATCATATGATATCTCAGTATTCGTTGATTGATAACGAATATATGTGAAATGTGTTTTGTCCTCCGTTTGTTTGTGAATCTTCACAGTAATCTGGTGTGAATTTTTGACTAACTTAAAACTTTGTATATCATTTTTTCCACAACGTTTTAAGAATGCATTCTGTTAATTTTTTTATCGGTAGTTAGATGATGATTCACATTTTCAAACTTAAATTTAATCATTTCTGTATCAGTAATTATTGAAGAAAATTTGTGTTTACATTGTCTTTCTTTTCGACTCAGGGTCGGGCATCCGACTGGGCACGTGTGATGCAGCTGCAGAAGTGTCTGTGCCAGCTGCTGTGTGGGGTTGACCCCCCTGTTCTGCGGCTCCAGAAGACGGACCGCGGGGACGTCCTGGTCTCCGTTGTGGACACTTCGCCTCCAGATTCCCCCACGCCCCGGGTGAGTTATTTAACAATTTGAAATCCCTGTCTCTGCTAAGAAACTCTGGCTTTTCTATCAATATTTGATTTCTAATATCGATGTATGTATTTATGGTGATGGTGTATTTAATTTTCAGTTACCGATCCCCACCGTCGTTCAATTAGTTCGCTATTTATGATGCATAAGATTTTTTTTTCATAAGTCTGACCATCCTTCACATTTAGATCTTCCCGGAGAATACCATCCTGTCCGTAATAGTAGGTATGCAGATAATTAAAAAAATCAGGCCCTCTCCACCATAAGGCTCAATACAACATAGTATATTAGAAGTTTTATTCCAAGTTGGGAAATGATTTTCCTAATCAAGTCATTGAATCGGTGGAACATCAAAAGTTCAAACTTTCCGAGAATATTTTCACGCTGAACAGGGAGAAATAAATCTCATTTTATAGTATTTTTATGAAAGATCTATTTTAATGTTTTAACTGTTCTTATAATATGTTATTTTAACTGTTCATTACTTCTCTTGTAGTTTATTGATTTCTTTATTTCCCTTCCTCACTGAGCTATTTTTTTCCCTGTTTGAGCCTATGGGCCATAGAATACTGCTTTTCCAACTAGGGTTGTAGCTTGGCTATTGTTTTCAAACTCAAACTCTTGGGAGTGGGTGGGTCGTTTTTTAGCATTATTATTGATTTTTAAGTAACAGATCTCCAAGATTTGTTGTTCATTGGCACCATGGTGAGTATAGGAATGTAAGATCTGGTGTTCCACAGGGTAGTGTTCTTGGCCCATTACTTTTCATACTATATACACATGACATGTGGTTTGGCTTAGAAAACAAGCTTGTTGCATATGCAGATGCTGCTACTCTCTTTGTATCAGTTTCATCCCCTGAGTGAAGATCTAGGGTTGGTGTATCCCTTAATAGAGATTTAGCTAAAATTAGTGCATGGTGCAAATTATGAGGCATGAAGTTGAATCCCAACAAAACTCAAAGTATGATTGTAAGTAGGTCAAGGACAGTGGCTCCTCAACATCTGGAGCTCAGTATTGATAATGTTTCTTTAACTTTGTATGACTTTTAAAATTTTAGGTGTGATTCTCGACAGCAAATTTACTTCTGAGAAACACTTTAGGTCTGTGTCTTCTTCAATTGCACGAAAAATTGGCTTATTGAGGAAGTGTTTCAAGATTTTCGGTGATCAATCTATTCTGAAGAAGTGTTTTAATTCTTTCATTCTACCTTGTTTTGAGTATTGTTCTCCTGTCTGGTCTTCAGCTGCTGATTCTCATCTTAATTTGTTGGACAGAAACTTACGGTCTATTGAATTTCTTATTCCTGATCTAGATATTAATCTTTGGCACCGTCGTTCAATTAGTTCATTATGCATGTTGCATAAGATTTTTCATAATTCTGACCATCCTTTACATTCAGATCTTCCTGGACAATTCCATCTTGTTCGTAATACTAGGCAGGCAGTTAATTCTAATAGCCAGGCCTTTTCCATCATGAGGCACACTACTATACAGTATTCTAGAAATTTTATTCCAGCTGTGACCAATTTGTGGAATGATATTCCTAATCGGGTAGTTGAATCAGTAGAACTTCAAAAGTTCAAACTTGCAGCAAATATTTTTATGTTGAACAGCCTGACGTAAGTCTTTTTATAGTTTATATATGGCATATCTGTTTTGGTGTTGTTACTGTTTGTAGAATGATTTATTGTTAATTTGTTCTCATCATTTATTTATTTCCTTATTTACTTTCCTCAATGGGTTATTTTTCTCTGTTGGAGCCCTTGGGTTTATAGCATGTTGCTTTTCCACTTAGGGTTGTAGCCTGGCCAATAATAATAATAATAATAATAATAATAATAATAATAATAATAATAATAATAATAATAATAATGATGATGCATCGTTGTAAGCATGTGTCAAGACTTAAGTTTGGTCAGTACAACTTATACCTTTTCTAAATCCTGCTCCTTTATCTCTCAGCTTTTCATCAACCTTTCTCTCCAGTCTCCTTAGAATAAGCATACTATGTTTTCATAACAACTGATGAAAGTGTTATGCCTCTTTAGTTATTGCAATCAGTCAGGTTTCTTTTTATTGCTATTTTCAGTCTTTATGTACTCATATCTGTAAATGAACATATTTTTTTATTGAAAGATCCCATGATATTATTATGTATTTTTTAATTAAGCTGTAAGTTATTTACGTAAAAACCATATTAATATGTTTTCAATGATTGTGAATGTGTTTTTTTAGAAGCTGAATTATACTGTACATCGAATAATTACCTTAAAAAATCTGTTTTATATTTTACAGATACTATTTATTATGTAATGGTTATATATTTGATTTTTTTTTTTTTGCAGTCAAGTTTGTTTATTACTCTTGCCATTTGAAAACGCCTTATACGTGAAACAATTTTTATTACTTGGGTAAATCTCTTTGATATCATTACCATGTCTTAGGGCTCTCGTGGTTTATTTTTTTATGATTCTTTTGAAATCACCTATATTTTGTCCGAATCAACTTTTTTTAGATTGGTTATTTCTGCTTAATTCTCCTCAAGTAACTTTTGTATTTAGCGAATAACGATTGTTATTCTCCACAATTCTTATCAAATAACTTTTATATTTCTCCAAAATTTTAGCAAATATCAATTTGTTATTCTCAACAATTCTCATCAAATAACTTTTCTTTTACCCCCAAACCTTTATCAAATATCTTTTGTTATTCTCCTCAATTTTCATCAAATAACTTTTGTTACTCCAAAACTTTTAACAAATACTTTTTTTTCCTCCTCAATTCTCATCAATTAACTTTTATCAATCTAAAACCTTTATGAAATATCGTTTGTTATTCTCCTCGATTATCATCAAATAACTTTTGTTACTCCAAAACCTTTATGAAATATCGTTTGTTATTCTCCTCGATTATCATCAAATAACTTTTGTTACTCCAAAATTTTTATTAAATATCGTTTGTTATTCTCCTCAATTCTCATCAAATAACTTTTGTTACTCCAAAACCTTTATGAAATATCGTTTGTTGTTCTCCTCGATTATCATCAAATAACTTTTGTTACTCCAAAACCTTTATGAAATATCGTTTGTTATTCTCCTCGATTATCATCAAATAACTTTGTTACTCCAAAACCTTTATGAAATATCGTTTGTTATTCTCCTCAATTCTCATCAATTAACTTTAATCAATCCCAAACCTTTATGAAATATCGTTTGTTATTCTCCTCGATTATCATCAAATAACTTTTGTTACTCCAAAACCTTTATGAAATATCGTTTGTTATTCTCCTCGATTATCATCAAATAACTTTGTTACTCCAAAACCTTTATGAAATATCGTTTGTTATTCTCCTCAATTCTCATCAATTAACTTTAATCAATCCCAAACCTTTATGAAATATCGTTTGTTATTCTCCTTGATTATCATCAAATAACTTTTGTTACTCCAAAACCTTTATGAAATATCGTTTGTTATTCTCCTCGATTATCATCAAATAACTTTTGTTACTCCAAAATTTTTATTAAATATCGTTTGTTATTCTCCTCAATTCTCATCAAATAACTTTTGTTACTCCAAAACCTTTATGAAATATCGTTTGTTATTCTCCTCAATTCTCATCAAATAACTTTTGTTACTCCAAAACCTTTATCAAATATCGTTTGTTATTCTCCTCAATTCTCATCAAATAACTTTTGTTACTCCAAAACCTTTATCAAATATCGTTTGTTATTATCATCAATTAACTTTTGTTACTCCAAAGCCTTTATCAAATATTGTTTGTTATTTTCCTCAATTCTCAACAAATAACTTTTGTTACTCCAAAACTTTTATCAAATATTGTTTGTTATTCTCCTCGATTATCATCAAATAACTTTTGTTACTCCAAAACCTTTATCAAATATCGTTTGTTATTCTCCTCAATTCTCATCAATTAACTTTTGTTACTCCAAAGCCTTTATCAAATATTGTTTG
>NC_090737.1:96694686-96697186 GCF_036898095.1 Palaemon carinicauda | reverse complement strand
TATTGACAAACTCTTAACTTTATTATCAATCTATTCAAGTAAATAGAAAGATTTGATTATTTGTAACAATATTTTGTTAATGCTCCCAACAATTGCTTTGTGATTTTTATGTCGACACCTTGGGTATATTTTTAAACCTTTAATGCGCAGGAAGGCAATAATTTCCCCTTTATCTTTCCGGTTAAGAAAAAAATCCGACCATTTTTCATATTTTTCTTTTCGATCTCAACATACAGAATGTTATTTCACGTGTCCTAAATCCCTGACGTTTTGCTTACACTGTATCCTCGTCTTGGGAACATCCTTTGTCTCCAACGATGAATCTCAAAAATAATATTTCCTCTTTTCTTCCGAGACTCTCCTTATGGTCCTTTTCCGTCTTTAATTTTTTCGTTCCCTAAGATGTTTGTCTGGAGATAAGTAAAGACTTGGTTCTTAATACCTTTTGACTGTATTGAATCCTTTTGTTCGCTTGTATTTACACGAAATATAAGTTGGTACTTCCAAAGACAGTGATGTTTATCGATATCTAAATTACCATAACTCTTATAAGAAGAGCAGACCAAATAAATCGCACAGATGTTTCTTGTGGGGGTAGGGAATTAATGGGGCATTGAATAAAGGGGGTGTGGTTAGGGCGGGTGGGGGAGGAATAGGGCCACCTGAGTCGCCTGGTATATCTGGGGGTCAAAGTGGGATGTAAGGGGATTTGGGCTTGCGAGGATTAGGTAGGTAAAAGAGAGTATAGGTTAGGGGGGGGGGGGGGGGGGGGCTCTGGTACGGTTGGATGGGTAGGGGGAGTCCTCGAAAACAGGACTGGATACGTAAGCAACTGCCTCAGTAGTAGTTGTAGTAGTAGTAGTAGTAATACTTGGGGGCGTTGGCTGACCGCGGGCGTGGTGTGAGTGGTGGTGGATCAGGGGTACCGGAGATTAGCGGGCATCCCGGGCAAAGCATCGTTTTGGTTGTGAGTCATGGGGCACGCCGGGCATCCCTTGTTGCGCCCCTTCCCCCCTGCCCTTGCCCGGACATCCACCCCTTCCACTCCACCTTTTCCCCTCCACCCTTAGTCTACTCGTCCTCTTCCTTGTCTGGCTCCTTTCTTTCCAAAACCCCGGACAGTGTCGGTCGGGTCGTTGCATCTCGTTGCAGAAATATTCATTTCGCTCATGCCCTCTGGCTTTATGTGTGTGTATCTTTTTTCTGCCTTGTGCCATCTGTGTCTTTGTTTCTTTATTATGGCGATTTGTATTTGAATTATATTCAAGACATGTCGATACTACGTGAGGGTAATAGGTTTTTATTCTTGTTTTAATTTTCTCTTATTGAAACTTTTTTTTTCTGTCCTTCCAAGCAAGAGACAGTGTACGAGTATTGACTGGAACACATGTCTATTGTTAAGCGATGTCATGTCAGTACTTGGATGGATGATCAGTAATGACTTGTGACTGACTTTGGGAGTCTGGTACCAGACACAGGGGGTCACAACGAGGCCTTAAAAAAGTTCACTAATAACTATAGATGCTCACTGACATTTTGGTAAGATATTCATAC
This sequence comes from Palaemon carinicauda, assembly GCF_036898095.1. Taxonomy (NCBI): domain Eukaryota; kingdom Metazoa; phylum Arthropoda; class Malacostraca; order Decapoda; family Palaemonidae; genus Palaemon; species Palaemon carinicauda. Next base: position 96,695,632 of record NC_090737.1, on the reverse strand, counting down.
GAATACTGACTCGGTTCTGTCCGTTCCAACTGAAATGTCTGACTGACTCTACGGTTATGTATATTTTGATACGAAATTCGATACTTTACATGTGTAATGGCCAAACATAATATTCGGCCACAAATTTTTCTAAATTGCAATAATCATAGAGAGAGAGAGAGAGAGAGAGAGAGGAGAGAGAGAGGAGAGAGAGAGAGAGAGAGAGAGAGAGAGAGAGAGAGAGAGAGAGAGATCCCTATGGTTTTAATGGCCAAACGAACATATCTGCTGGTCTCCATTTTCACTCGCTCTTTCCCCTCCCCATTCCCGTCGTTCCCCCTTCCCCCACCTCCTCTGTTTGTCACGCAGGACATGCATGCGCCAGGGGAAAGTTCAGACTCCTCTTTAGCGGCGACGGGACATTGCACCCCCTCAAGTACACCTTTTCTCTTGCTCCCCCGTATGAAATATCCTTCCTTTGCTATCCTTAAGTCCTTCACTTGCTTCCCTTTGAGTAAACCCTTTGCTCTACTCCCTCTAAGAAGTGTACTGTATACCCGTTAATTTTTGTCCTACCTTCCCTTAAAGAAAATTTTGCTTAAACCTCTTGTGGGAAAAATCCTGCTCTTACTCCCCCTGGGAGACACTTGCCTTCACAATTGCTTGAAAAAATCCAACCCTTAAATCCCCTTAAAGAAAACCCTTCCCTTACAACCCTAATAAAACCCTATCCATTGAATCTTACCCAAAACATCCATTTAAGAAGACCCCTTTCTCTTAGACTAATTTAAGAAAACTCCTTCCCTCATTCCCCTTTGTGAAAAACCCCTTCCTTTGGCAACCCATGTAAACCCCTTAACCTTACCCCCCTCTTCAAAACATAACCCTTCACCCTGAGAGAACTTCCTTTGCATACTCTTCAGAATATCCCTTACCCAGCATTTCCTTGGAACGAAAATCCCTGTCC
>NC_090737.1:96689686-96692186 GCF_036898095.1 Palaemon carinicauda | reverse complement strand
TCTCTCTCTCTCTCTCTCTCTCTCTCTCTCTCTCTCTCTCTCCTATAATGGGTTCTGAATGCATCGAGGCATGGAAATCCGCATTCCATTTCAATATCTTGCAAAGAGGACGATTGAGTAATAAAAATGATGGATGGATCCCGTACACTCCTCACCTTGCCTTTTCAAGAGGCCTTCTGGAGCTGCCTGGAGGAGGTAAGTGGGACAGACGAGACGAATTCCGAAGATGGATGGGTCCAAAGCAGCCACAGGGTGATTGATTGATTGATGACGTCATTTATAATCCATGTTTTTGTTGTTGAAAAAAAAGATAAAGATGACAGAGAAATATATTTAGAATTAAAAATAGGGAAACTTGTAATTACCTCAAATAATGTGGCATCTCATAGTTTTCATATTGGTAGTGCGTTGGCTAGGGTACCAGCCACCCGTTAAAATACTAACGCCAGAGCGTTATTAAATCCTTTGACTGGCCATATAGTACTACATTGGATCCCTATCTCTCTGGTTATGGCTGATTTTTTCTTTGCTTATTCTTGGCCTATTCTTTTCACATTCTCCTCTGTCCTTACATCTGACAACACAGAGATTACCACACAATTCTTCTTTCCTCAGGGGTTTAAGTACTGCAATGTAATTGTTCGGTGGCTACTTTCCTCTTGGTAAGGTTAGAAGAGACTCATTAGCTATGGTAAGCAGCTTTTCTATGAGAAGTCACTCCAAAATTAAACCATTAGTCTCTAGCCTTGGGTAGTGCCATAGCCTCTGTCCCATGGTCTTCCACTTTCTTGAATTAGAGTTCTCTTGCTTTAGGGTGCACTCGGGCACGTTATTCTATTTTGTCTCTCTTCCTCTAGTTTTTTATGAAGTTTTAATAGTTTATATATGATAGATTTAATTTAATTGTCGTTAATGACCTTAAAATATTTTATTTTGATTGTTATTACTTCGCTTGTAGTTCATTTATTTCCTTTTTTCTTCTCCCTCACTGGGCTATTTTTCCTTGTTGGAGCTCTTGGGCGTATAACATCGTGTTTTTTCCAATTAGAGTTGTAGCTTAGCTAATAATAATAGTAATAATAATAATAATAATGATGATAATTATTATTATTAGCTAAGCTACAACTCTTATTATTATTATTATTATTATTATTATTATTATTATTATTATTATTATTATTATTATTATTATTATTATTATTATTATTATTAATATATAGATTTGATTAAATGATTCGCCATAAGATAACCCAGAGGATTTTGGCTACGGTACGATTATATGAGAAGTATTGTTTTCCTGCATCTTTTTTGAAACACTGATGTTTGATTGTGAGAATGTTTGATGATTATCGTGTTCATGGTGAGTTATGGCTGCCAATCATGATTTGACTTTGAAATAAACTACGTTATTTTAAGAAACTGATGTCGGGCTTAGCTTGAAAATATACTCTAGTGTTAATATAACATGCGTTTAAGTTTTAAAGGATTAGAACATTTAATATAATAATAATAATAATAATAATAATAATAATAATAATAATAATGAGAGATTACTTCACCAAACTTTCAACTGGACTCCACAAGGCACTAGAAGAGTTGGAAACCCAGGCCTACATGGCAGAGGACTATGAAGCGTGAATGAGGAGATGACAAATGGAAAGGATAGAGACGACTAGCGAAATCTAACCGGGGCGCTTTGCGTCAATAGGCGAAGGAGGTGAATAATAATAATAATAATAATAATAATAATAATAATAATAATAATAATAATAATAATAATAATAATAATAAGAAATAGGGATATCAACGGAGTGTTGGTGACCGAATAGTTTTCATTTGACTGACTTGTTTGGTTGAACTGTGTTTTCGGGATAGGTGTTGGTGGTGGTGGTGGTGGGGGGGGGGGGGGGATCTGTCTTTGATGGATATGTGAATTTGACATTTGTCGATCGTACTTCAAATTCGTGGTAGATAAAACTGCTTCCTGGACGTTTCGACGTGTTTGAAATAACGGAGGAGAGAGAGAGAGAGAGAGAGAGAGAGAGGAGAGAGGAGAGGAGAGAGAGAGAGAGAGAGAGAGAGAGCTCAGGTAACGTTGAGAATGCTTTTACCTACCATTGTTCACTTTTGTATCCTCGGTTTTTTGCCTTCATTTTTTTTTCACTAGTAACTCCCTGATTTGCTTAATGGCTGGTTGGTGGTGGACGGTATGCCAAGGCTCTCTCTCTCTCTCTCTCTCTCTCTCTCTCTCTCTCTCTCTCTCTCTCTCTCTCTCTCCAGTGAATTTCTCTATTTATAAAATTAAAATAATTGTTTTAATATATAAAAGTAGGATTCTTCCCTCCTTTTCTACTCCTAATAGGAGTATTACCGCCAGTGCACTTTATGGGGTGCACTGTTGGCATTACTTGGGGATTTTGCAGCTTTCCTTATGTCGTTAACTGTATTTGGTTCTCATCCTTCTACTCTACGTTTGTCTCCGCTTCCTTTCTTCATTTTA
>NC_090737.1:96680889-96686686 GCF_036898095.1 Palaemon carinicauda | reverse complement strand
AGGCAAGGGACTGTAGCATTCTCTATCCAGTAGAACAATGCCCTAGAGACTGACCATATTACATAAGATCAGAGCCCAAGCCACTCTCCACCCAAGCTAGAACCAAGGAGGGCCAGGCAATGGGTGCTGATGGCCCAGCAGATAGACCTATAGGCTCTCCCCAAACGCCCCGTCCTGAGCTTACAAGGATGGTAAGGTTCCAGCGACCAGAGGAACTAACGAGTTTGAGCGGGACTGGAACCACAGTCACCAGGCAAAGACGTTACCAGCAGTGATTTTATCGGTCATGAGTTTAAAAACAATGTAAATCTTAGAGAGCAAAGTAAAAACCAGCAGGGGTAATAATGTTTGTATCACTTAAGTCTCCAGTTGCATTTTTCATACCCAACATCCGGAGGGTCAGGAGTTAACATCGCTGGGGTATGTTGGAGAGTACTTTCGTAATTAGCCTTTAGACGTGACCTATCAGAAACCTTGATGGATTGCTGCCACCAAGCTGCACTGCTGTAGAAGCGTTGACAGTTCGTGCGTCAGAGAACCGATTTTTACCTCCACCAACGAAATTAGTAGGAGGTTATGTTATACCCCCTGTTTGTGTGTGTGTGTGTGTTTGTGATTTCATTGTTGTTTTTTTTTTCTTTTTTTTTATCCTGGTGAAGGGGGTAAGGAAACTAGGCGGTTTTTTGGGGACTAGATTTTGACATGGATATTAAATTGTTTATTTGTAAGGCATCCGAAGAAGGAAAATTTGTAAAATATTTAAAAGTACTACCAAAAATGTTTGAAAGAACGGAAGAGAATACTAATTTATTTTAATTGTTCTTGATTTTATTATTGTTGTTATTATTTAGGTAGAGGAATGTTTATTATAGTATGTTTGGGAGGAGTGTTTCGGAACTCTGAAATGGGAAACTTGTAAATTAATGAGGATAGTTTTGAAATGAACAAGTATAATGGTGTCTTTGAAACCCTAACTTTATTTGTATTTGTAGCGGTACCTATTCCGTCTTATATTTACAAATATAATTTTATTATATATAATATATATATATATATATGTATGTATAAAAAATCTTCAGTCACAATTTAATCCACAATTTAATATGTAATCTATAGATTGAGTCCTATTTTGTATTCTTAACTCTATGTATAACCAGTTTTGTGTCTCAACCATATTCCTTTTTTTTTCAATTTATATTCTGATGGAGTAAATCTGACAGTATTCCGCGGTTATTAGCAATTTCATCTCAATCTGCATTTTCAACATTCTTTTATTTAGTTGAGCAGTTTTTATGCAAATAACTAGAATGGTGCCCATAATTCCACTCCTCTGCCTCCAAAGTCAGAATTTCAGCCTTCAATTTCTGCTAAATCTCAATCTTCTAGAAACTAGTATAATTCATAGTTAAGTATCGGTTTATTTATTTTTTCTATATCTTGAGCAAAATGTTTAAACTTTTCAATTATAGTTGAAGTATGCCACAGTTTTTGTTTTGTTTAGTATAATCTTTTCTTTTTAAAGAAGCTGATTTTCCCCCGTATGTGGTATACCTTTATTATACGGTTCTTTTTCTGCATTTAAATATAACACAATATAGAGGTTTGCATTTTTACCTGATTTCAATTATGCATTTTATTTGAAGAAGGGGATCTGTTAAGTATAAGTAGATAAAATGAAATAGATTTATAAATTTAAAATGCCTAAGAAGAGAGGAAAGATACTTTTTAAATGGGGTTTCTAAAATGTATTACTATGATTATTGTTCAATTTTGTCTAATATGGATATATATTTTTGAAATTTCGTACGTATACAACGATCATTTATGTCCGGCATAATTGAAAAAAAAAAAAAAGAATACTTTCTCATAGCCACGAAAATCACTTCTCTTAGCCGTGAGTAATTTATCCGAAAAAAAGCCAACGATCTGCGAATAAAAACGCAACATTTGAATTCTCTTCCTTATTTGAGAAAGCCAAACAAAACGAACTTCACCGACGAGAATGTCGGAAATGTGCATTCTATCTGACTCTTCTGCCACGACTGTTTCGTGTGCATGGCTGCCAAAGTGCTTTTCATTTTGACCAACGAAAAACCCGTTCTCGACTTCGCTATATATAGCAACCTTCATCAGGCGCTATATTTAGCGTTGGATCCGGACTAGTTATCCCATCTCAAAAATCAGACCATAGAAATCTACTGTGATGTGCAGTGAATAGCAAAGAGGCCCATGAAGTTTACAGAGGAGTAGAAAGCGGGATTTATCTTTTAAAAAAGTCAGGTGGTCGATTTATACACTTGGTTACAGAAATATGGTCTTTAGCTTCTCTCTCTCTCTCTCTCTCTCTCTCTCTCTCTTTCTCTCTCTCTCTCTCTCTCTCTCTCTCTCTCTCTCTCTCTCAAAATTTTACTTTCCTAGAAAGACACCTAATTTTCACGAAAAAATCCAACTCAGTAGTATTCTAATAGAGCCAGCCAAATTCCTTTCGTGTCTGGGTTCGAAAACTACTTTCCAACCTAGAAGACGTACCTCAACGTGAGGTGGTCATATAAACCCGAGAGAGAGAGAGAGAGAGAGAGAGAGAGAGAGAGAGAGAGAGAGAGGCACAAGGATTTTAGATGCTTCAAGGACTTTTTTTATTCCATCCTCTGAGACTCCATTTGCTCTTGGGTAGAGCGAATTAGTATAAAACATTTAAGGAGCTTTCATGAACTTGTTCAACTTACTCTTGAATTCGGTTACCGTGTTACTATTCAATGTATCCATTGGAAGTCTGTTTCATGTATTTGCTATTTTGTATGTAAAGAAATTACCACAATGAGTGGTGTTGTATCTTTTTCAATTATAGTTTGTATCCGTTGCCTCTAGAATGATTTGTGATCAGAGTGAAGAGATTGTAGTCTACATTTGTTATTTCTTTTAGAATGTTGAATGTCTCTATTAGTTGTCCCCCTTAGTCGTCGAGTTTGTCGAAGAAATAAGTTGAAACGTTCCATTTTTCGTACATAATTATCGTCTTAGTGCTGCTACTACTGTAATGTTGGTATTATAGTTTGGTGGGCCTAGCTTATACTGCTTCCAGTCTATCAATAACCTTTTGGATACTTAAGAGTTCAGAATTTGACTCGGTATTCTAAATGGGGTCTTATCAGTGATGTGTACAGCTGGATTACAATGTTTTTGTTTCTGTATTTGAATTGCCTCTTTATCTAACCTATTAGTTGCTGTGTTTTCTTTTCAACTTTTATCCTCTGTTTGGTGAACTTCAAATCTTTGCTAATAATAATGCCAAGATCTTCCCCCCTGGTCCACACTTTCTATTTCATTACCTAACAGTGAGCAATCTGTTTGTGGGTTACTATAACCTGTGTGTTAGTGTGTGTGAGAGAGAGACAGAGGATCATATAAAGCAGTTAGTGAAACTATACCGAAATTCGAATTTAGGTAACGTCTGGGACAAGTAGCGAAATATTTGTATTTTTATCTTTTGAGAGAGAGAGAGAGAGAGAGAGAGAGAGAGAGAGAGAGAGAGAGAGGTTGGGGTATCTCCCTTGCAAAAAGTTACCCTTCTCAGAAGCAGAGGGTCACAGGACAGAATGCCATCATGCGCCGGACAGGGAATGTCAGCCAGCCGCATAAGAAATGATGAGAAGAGAAGCTTCTTGTCATAACGGCACATATGCACTACACACACACATAGGATACCCGTCTGTCTTAATTTTAAGGCTTTCTTCATTAACATAGAACTAATCTGGTAATATTTACAGCTCCCTCTTAAATGGTTCGGTTAATGGTTTATTATTTGTAAATCTATTGAAATATCAGTTATTTACTCTGATTTTTTTAGGAAACCGCAAAATTATTTTTCCCTTTTTAGTAATATGATATTTGGCTCGGAAACTCAAATTTTTTCTGGTGTTCATTCCTAGGTAGTAGGTTGGCCAGGGCACCAGCCACCCGTTGAGATACTACCGCTATAGAGTTATTAGGTCTTTTGACTGACCAGACAGTACTTCATTGGATCCTTCTCTTTGGTTACGGCTCTTTTCTCTTTTGCCTACACATACACCGAATTGTCTGGCCCATTCTTTTCATATTCTCCTCTGTCCTCATACACCTGACAACACAGATTACCAAACAATTTTTCCTCGCTCAAAGAGTTGAGTACTGCATTGTAATTGTTCAGTTGCTACTTTCCTCTTGGTAAGGGTTGAAGAGACTTTTTAGCTATGGTAAGCAGCTCTTCTAGAAGGACACACCAAAATCAAACCATTGTTCTCTGGTTTTGGATAGTGCCATAGCCTCTGTACCATGGTCTTTCACTGTCTTGGGATAGAGTTCTCTTGCTTGAGGGTACACTCGGGCACAGTATTCTCGTCCTCTTGTTTTTTTAAAGTTTTTATAGTTTCTATATGAAATATTCATTTTAATGTTGTTACTGTTCTTAAGATGTTATAATTGTTAATTACTTTTCTTGTTGTTTCTTTATTTCCTTTTCTCACTGTGCTATTTTCCCTGTTGGAGCTCTCGGGTTTATAGTATTCTGCTTTTTTTCAAATAGGGTTATAGCTTAGCAAGTAATAATGATAATAATAATAATGATAACAATAATAATAATAATGATAATAATAATAATAATAATAATAATAATAATAATAATAATGATAATAATATGACCTGTTATTAGTTTCAGTATTTTCTCTTTCTAAGGCTTTTGTTCTCTTAAATAGGTCTTTTATGTTGACTTTCTAGGTTATTATAATTTTCTTCTTTTTTTATAAATGGTTTGAATGCTCTTTATTTCTAATATTAATGACATGTTCTGTTATTGATATTAATTTAGAAAATCATGTATGATAAGTGGAAGTTCTGTTTAATTATTTGAATTGTATAGCAAAATTGATTCTCACTGCAGTATCACAGTCCATTTTGATTATAGTTATTGATTAGTGTCAATTTCCTTGTAATATTGAGTCCATAACATTTTGTCTTAATATTTATCTTACATATGGTTCTCATTTTTCAATTTGATTTTTATATATTTTTACTTATATGAAGTCCATGTAGCAGCTTTTCGGTGACGTCTCAGGCTGTTCACACATATTTTTTTTTCTATCTTAAGACCTTAATTAGATTGTGAGGGTACACGGCCAATCAAACAGGTTCCCTTTTTTCATATTTCCAACCTCGGCTGAACCAAAGTCATTGGAAGGACTTAGGGAAAACGAAACCTTTCATGGAAATAGCTGGCATTCTCAATTGAACCTGGACTGCATTCCAATACTACATGTAGGATCATCCACGATTGTGGTTCCAATTGACCCCCTGCCCTTTCTCTCTCTCTCTCTCTCTCTCTCTCTCTCTCTCTCCAAGTGAAACTGCTAAAAATAGATATGGTACATGTACCAATCGACTTTTTTTTAATTTTTATTGCTCTCTCTCTCTCTCTCTCTCTCTCTCTCTCTCTCTCTCTCTCTTTTAATTTTTTTCCATTTTTTATTATTGAGTGTTTATGGCAAAAACGCTAACGTGAAATGAACTTTATATCTTGTGTATGTTTCCCTTTATACATGAAACAAAGGTCTGTGTATTTGAGCTTTACTATTTAGCCATGACTGTTACTATTATTACCTCCGCCAAGGAAGGTTATAAATTCTAGTTGGTTTATTTTTTATTTATATATTTATTTATTTGTTTGTCTGTCTGTCTGTCTGTCTGTTCTGTCTGTAGAGAGTATTGCGTCAAGACTACCCGACGGATTTCCAACATAGATAGATCTTAGGCCATGGACGACTCC
>NC_090737.1:96650889-96678389 GCF_036898095.1 Palaemon carinicauda | reverse complement strand
CCAACTAAGTATTAGAACACGCTGGCTATAATAGCGTATAAGAAGACCAGGATTGAATTTTCAAGCAAGCTTGTACACGCTAGCCACGTTTTGGGAAATCCCATGGTATTTCTATTGACCTATGAAATATATATATATATATATATATATATATGTATATATATATATGTGTGTGTGTGTGTGTATATATATATATATATGTGTGTGTGTGTGTGTATGTGTATGTGTGTATGTGTTTGTGTGTGTGTGCATACAATACTATAGTCACGCTTCTGCCGGATATTATTATTATTATTATTATTAATTGCTAAGCTACTAACCCTATTTGGAAAAGTAAGGTACTATAAGCCCAAGGGCTCCAACAGGAAAATACCCCAGTGAAGAAAGGAAATAAGGAAATAAATAAACGATATAAGAAGTAATGAAAATTAAAATAAAATATTTAAAAACATTAACAACATTGAAATAGCTATTTGATATATAAACTATAAAAGGACTTAAGTAAGCCTGTTCAACATAAAAAAATTTGCTGCAAGTTTGAACTTTTGAAGTTCTACTGATTCAACTACCCGATTAGGGAGATCATTCCACAACTTGGTCACTGCTGGAATAAAACTTCTAGAATACTGTGTAGTAATGAGTCTCATGACTATTGGAATTAACTGCATACCCAGTATTACGAACAGGAGGAAAACTGTCCGGGAAGATCAGAATGTAAAGGATGGTCAGAATAAAAAAAAATTTATGCAACATGCATAATGAACTAATTGAACGACGGTGCCAAAGATTAATATCTAGACCAGGAATAAGAAATTTAATAGACCGTAAGTTTCTGTTTAACAAATTAAAATGAGAATTAGCAGCTGAAGACCAGACAGAACAATACTCGAAACAAGGTAAAATGAAAGAATTAAAACACTTCTGCAGAATAGATTGATCAACAAAAAATCTTAAAAGACTTTCTTTATAACCCAATATTTGTGCAATTGTTGAAGACACACCTAATTGTTTCTCAAAAGTAAATTTGCTGTCGAGAATCTCACCTAAAATTTTAAAAGAGTCATACAAAGTTAAAGAAATATTATCACTGCTGAGATCAGGATGTTGAGGCGCGACAGTCCTTGACCTACTTACAATCATATTTTGAGCTTTGTTAGGATTCATCTTCGTACCCCATAATTTGCACCATGCAATAATTGTAGCTAGATCTCTAATTTATTAAGGGATTCAGCAACCTCAGATCTACATTCAGGAGATGGAATTGATGTAAAGAGAGTGGCATCATCTGCATATGCAACAAGCTTATTTTCTAGACCAAAACACATATCATGTGTGTATACTGTAGTATAAAAAGTAATGGGCCAAGAACACTGCCCTGAGAAATGCCAGATATGACATTCCTATACTCACTATGGTGCCCATTAACAACAACTCTTTGTGGTCGATTACTTAAAAATTCAATAATGATTCTAAGAAACGACCCACCCACTCCCAACTGTTTTGAGTTTGAAAGCAAGGGCCTCATGATTAACACTGTCAAAGGCAGCACTAAAATCAAGGCTAGTCATACGAACTTCCTGACCACAATTAAGGGATTTCTGTACAGCATTGGAGATTGTAAGAGGGCAATCACATGCTCCAATTCCTTTACGAAAACCAAATAGCAAACTAAGGAACAGATGATTACCTTTAGGAAACCTTTTAAGACGTTTTGCCAAAAGACGTTCAAATTGGGCGATTATCAGTTGGACTTGAGCTACCACAAACACATTTACATAGCGGAGTAACATTACCCAATTCTCCAACAAGAGCTAAAACCTCTTTTTGGTAACTTGTGCAAAATAAGAGATAACTTTGGAGCTAAGAAATCTGCAATCTTTATAAAAAAACAAAGGAAAAGTACCATTTGGATCTACACCTCCATAAGCATCAAGGTCCATTAAAAGAGCTTTAATTTCACGAGATCGAAAAGCTAAACCAGTTAGTTTAGCCTCAGGGAAACAGGAATGAGGAAGTTCGAGTTTCTCATTACTCTGCTTGCTGTCAACACGTCTGCCAAAAGGGTTGCCTTTTCCTTTGGACAGTGACAGAGCCATCTGGTTTAAGTAAAGGAGGAACTGTTGCATCTACACCAAAGAGTGCAGATTTAAGGGTAGTCCACCAATTATGCTCCTGGGTTGTACCAGAAAGGCTTTCTTTTATGGTTAAATAGTTTTCTTTCAGTTTATGCATAAACTCTCTGAGGATAGCTCCAAGTTGAGTATAGTTATTCAGGTCAAATCATATCTGTTACCCTTCCAAAGGTGATAGGCCTCCTCTTCTCCAAATAATCATGTCTACAATCATTATTGAAACGGGTTGTCCTTCACTCGGTACCTTAGTACACAAGAAGGGATACATACCTATCAATTATGCTGACTAGATTCTCATTCAAAGGAACTACAGGATCAACACTACTATACAATTGTGACCAATTCAAGCCTAAAAGATCATGCAAAATCCCATTCAAGTCTGCTTGAGATTTCATATAAATCTGGCATGAGTAAGATACATCAGGGACAGGGTGCTCAGTCTTCACTACTAATGAAATCAAGGCATGATCAGATTTCCCAACTGGAGAATCAACCTTACATGTTATAACCCCTGGGGGAGTCGATGTATACGAGGTCCAAGCATTTACCAGACCTGTGAGTAGCTTCACTTATGATTTGCTCACAGCTTGATTCAGAGGCAAAGTCTAAAGCTCTTAAGCCATGGCGATCGGTAGGAGAAACAGAATTTAACCACTCCCAATGGTGAGCATTGAAATCACCAACAAAGACAAAAGAGGTCTTTCTATCATCTTCTTGTATCTTAGCCATAATGGTAAGAAGACAATCGACGATAGAATCTTCCTTGTCAGAATTCCGGTAGATCGAACACAAGTAGAAGTTATTATGCCTGCCACAAACATTTATTACCTGAATATCATGACATCCACATTCAATTGCAGGACTTATGAGAAACAGGGTAATCATTCATAACATACACCGCTGTTCCCCATGCCCTAGCGATGGCATCATGTTTCAACATTATTGGGTTTTTAAAACCAGTTATAAGGAGCTCAGATGAGTGTCTAATATTAGAGACCATTTTCTGAGCACAATAGAATATCATACTCTCTGGACGCAACTGTAAGGTCTTGAATATTTGGATGAAAACCACGAATATTGCAATACAGTAGACGACATTGACGAAATCTAGGACGAACTGATCCGGCATTTTGCTCAATGTCTCTAGAGTAAAAGAATTAATGGTGATAAAAAAGATACATCATACTTAAAAACCAAACTAACAAGAATGATAACAAGAACAATGTGTTCAGAAATATAATGAAGTGATTGGTCAAACCCATAGACTATAGAAAAAATGTCAGAAAAACTGGTCAACATGGAGGAGCCGATACTCCATGCAAGGCTAAATACCCTCCAGGATAGCCACTTCAACTGAAGGGAGTACAGTAGGATGATTTTGAAAAGTAAAAGAATCAGATAAGGAAAAAAACAACATCTTGATAAACCACCCGGCATCCATGGCCTTTCTATTAAGCCTACCCAACACACCATTTCAAGAAAACAAGAAGAAATAAAAATATAAAGAAAATAAAAAGATAAAAAATGAAAAGATAAAGTAAAAAAAGTCTAAGAGAATGTTGTGCCTGAATGTAACCTCAAGCAAGAGAACCTCTAACCCAAGACGGTGGAAGACCATGGTACAGAGGCTATGGCAATACCCAAGACTAGAGAACAATGGGTTTAATTTTGGAGTGTCCCTTCTCCTAGAAGAGCTGCTTACCATAGCTAAAAAAGTATCTTCTACCCTTACCAAGAGGAAAGTAGCCACCTGAACAATTACAGTATAGTAATTAGTCCCCTTATCGAAGAAGAATTGTTTGGTAATCTCAGTGTTGTTAGGTGTATGAGGAAAGACGAGAATGTGTAAAGAATAGGCCAGACTATTCTGTGTATGTGTGAGCAAAGAAAAAATGAGCCGTAACCAGAGAGATGGATCCGCTGTATTAATGACTGGCCTGTCAAAAGATCCAATAACTCTCAAGCGGTAGTATGTCAACGGGTGGCTGGTGCCCTGGCCAACCTACTACCTAGAGCAAAAAATGTTGTGATTCGTTCCTCCAGGGAGCATGTGGCAACCTTTATTCCTGCAGCTACTCCTGAATTTGGATGTTTTCTGAATGCTTAATGGAAGGTTACTTTTCTGCAATATTTTTCCTGTTGAAATACATATCCTCTCTGGCGATAGAAGATTTTTAGGGTTGTTGTTCATCCGAGTAAAAGCTTTGGTATATTTCTCTCTCTCTCTCTCTCTCTCTCTCTCTCTCTCTCTGTGTGTGTGTGTGTGTGGTCATAAATGTAAAATATTTAATGTGGAAATAATCATGGAACAATATCGACCTCTCTCTCTCTCTCTCTCTCTCTCTCTCTCTCTCTCTCTCTGTGGTCATAAATGAAAAAATATTTAATGAGGAAATAATCATGGAACAATACTTCTCTCTCTCTCTCTCTCTCTCTCTCTCTCTGGTCATCAATGGAAAATATTTAATGAGGTAATGATCATGTAACAATATTGCTCTCTCTCTCTCTCTCTCTCTCTCTCTCTCTCTCTCTGGTCATCAATGGAAAATATTTAATGAGGTAATGATCATGTAACAATATTGCTCTCTCTCTCTCTCTCTCTCTCTCTCTCTCTCTCTCTGGTCATAAATGTAAAATATTTAATGATGGAACAATATGTGTAATCCAGTAATTTGTTGGACATTTTTAATTAAAAGCAACTGTGTACCATATACTCGTAAACCCGTAAGTTAGATTTATCATAAATTATGTTTTTATAGTTTCTTGGCATTTATTATTTTTTCCATTTCTCAAGTTTTTATTCATCCTGATTTTTTCTTTTGTTGTTAACCTTCTTTTGGTAATTGTATATTTATTTTGATGTGCTGTTATATATTCAGCTTCTTTTAATTTGATGAGATTATTTTTTTTGAATGTTGATACCTGTTTTAATTGTACTTTCTTGTTATTAGGTCAACTTACAAACTTACAAGTTTATTATTTTGCTTTTTTTTGTGTGCATATTTATATGAAACATTTCCTCGTCTCATTCTTTAGAGAGAGAGAGAGAGAGAGAGAGAGAGAGAGAGGAGAGAGAGAGAGAGGGATTTTCGATGTCTCAAAGACTTTTTAGTCCATCTGTGGAGTCTTATTTGCTCTTCCTTAGAGCGATTTAGTTTAAGCATTTGGAGTTCTTATGATCTTGTTCAACTTATTCTTGAACTCGTTTATCTGTTACTGTTTGCTAGAACCGCTGAAAGTCTATTCCAAGAGAGAGAGAGAGAGAGAGAGAGAGAGAGAGAGAGAGAGAGAGAGAGAGAGAGAGTGGGTGGTAAGTAATTTTCGATTTTTCCCTCGATCAGTCGATCCAATCCGGTGCCGACTGTTAACCTGCCATCTCATTAAAACCTGTTGAGCAAAGTTTCATGGATTTGTTGTATATGCGGAAACGTTTACCAGTTAAAAAAAAAATAGAAAAAAGGAAATCGTACTCAGTCACTCGGAAGGGCTTTGAAGATATACCAGGACCATTTTTGGGCTTCAGCTGTGTTAGGGAATGAAGGTTTTATACAGAGTTTTGAAATTGTTTGTGATTTTTCTTGATCGTAATATAGAATATAGTACATCACGAAGATTTGCTTTCTCAGTATTCAGAATTAGATCCTTTGGTTCTATATGATTCATTGATTTTTGTGTGAAATATATACATAGATATACATACACACACACACACACACACACATATATATATATATATATATATATATATAATTTAAATACATATATACGTTAGCCTGTTTGTATTTGTGTGAAGGTTTTTGACAAGTAATTTTTAAGATTAACCAACATACTTGTGGCCGAGTTTTGTATTTGTGTGAAGGTTTTTGACAAGTAACTTTTAAGATTAACCAACATACATATGGCCGAACCCCCTTCATGAATAGAAATCAGACATGTTACACTTTTCAGAAAAAAAGAGATGAGATCAGGAGGAGAAGTTAAGCTCAAAGTAGTGACCCCTTTCGGCGTAGGTCATCTTCTTTTTTTCTTTTTACCTTTTCGGGGGAAGAGGATCGTCCATGTTTGGGACGTTGGGGATGATATTAAAAGGCCTCGAGGATTAGTCTGGTGGCTGTGTCTCTTCGGAATTTTTAGCCTCGTCTGTAATGGAAACGGGCCTAAAACTCGTGTCCACTTTTCTCCACCGACAGAAGCTTGCCCCTGGGTGGACTTGAATAGCAGTCTCTCTCTCTCTCTCCTCTCTCTCTCTCTCTCTCTCTCTCTCTCTCTTGGTTCAGGATGGCAGTGTGATACTGAAGGATAAAGAATCCGTGAAGGAGAGAGAGAGAGAGAGAGAGAGAGAGAGAGAGAGAGAGAGAGAGAGAGAGAAGATAAAACAAACGTACTGTACGTATAAAACTATTAAAAAGAAAGTTAATGTCAGTTACTTCAACATCTTTAAAAACTCATTATCTTTAATAACAGGTAGATTTTATCGAGTAATGAGTAATTGTATCCCTTCCTCGAATTAGTCATATCCGGTTCATTCGTGAATATTTAACGAATAGCCCCACGCGGATGTTAACTTTAAGGAACAACTGTATGAAGGAGGTTTGATCAGAATCTTTATTTGTTTGGTTTACTGAAATAATAAACTCTTGAATTGCTGCTTATTTATTGAAGTATATACTTTATATTTAAGTATGAAACGTGAACCCTTCTGTGAGAATTTTAAATTATTTTCACTAAGTGGTGTAATGCACTACTACCAGTACTACTTACACTATTACTAATGTTGATTTGTTTTAGAATCACTGATACTAAATTTTATTGTTTTTTGTTTCACTTATATAATGATCTTAATCTCTTGGGAAAAAACACCAAAATTGTGAATTAGAAAAAAATAATGATGCTTGCAGAACCGTGTGCAATTATGATGAACGTTTTTTGAAAATCTTTGTTTCGATAAAATTTGTAGAATATGCTGAGATTTTTTTTTTTTATTCTTAAAATGATTCTGTTCAGAATGTTCCTCATTTTTTTTAAGTCGAGTCACATTTGATAAAGAAATCCTTGTATTTTGTACAAATATAAATTGGTGATTTCTTTTCACTTGAAAAATTCAACATAGAAAACTTACTTAACCAGTTAAGGACTTTTTTTTATTGTTGTTCATTTGGAATACCTGTTTCTATGCAAATATTAGTGATATAACCATCTTTTGCAGAGCAATATATGACGTTAAGACTTTTTTCTCTAAATAAATACATGAATTTATAAATAGAAACGTCTTTAAAGATCAGAATCTCTCTCTCTCTCTCTCTCTCTCTCTCTCTCTCTTTCTCTCTCTCTCGATGCGGTATTCCAAGAGATATATTTACCCACCCGGAAAAATGTGAAGAAAAAAAATTTTTTTTTTCTTTTTTCATTCATGCACAGGACCACGGTTTGCTATAAAGATGTGTTCCTATTTTTTCTCAAATGCTTTGCTCTCGTCTAAATTGTTAAAAATCTTTCTATATATTAAAAGTTACTTCCGCAACGTACAGTATATATATATATATATATATATGTGTGTGTGTGTGTGTGTGTATATTATATATATATATATATATAAAATTCACGTCATGGAGATTAGTTACTGTAGTATTAATTTTATTATTATTCTCTCTCTCTCTCTCTCTCTCTCTCTCTCTCTCTCTCTCTCTCTCTGTATATTTTTGTTGTGTTTGTAAAAATGTCGAGTTCAATTCTACGTACAACCGCTGGGCCCCCGATTTACCTTAATGAGGCACATGGTACAAGGTAGGTAGACGGACTATGGTGGATTGTAGTCTGGTAGGAGAAGGGTATGACGGGATGGCGATCTCATCCCAAAATGTTTTGCGGGAATCAAAATGATTATCTACCGTAAGCTTTCAGCTTAAGAGCAGATGACACATACACATATGTATACTATATATATGTACAATATATATATTTATATACATATATACATATAATATATATATACACATATAATATATATATATACTATATATATATCGAATAGACTCTTCCTTCTCAATATATATCCACTTGGAAATTTTTACTATTATTCGTGCTCCTGCCCGGGTCACGATTCGAACCTATGCCTCAGAATAGAAACAAAGAAGAGATTTGACAGTTAACACCATTGGATATCACCTTTATATAATAAAGACCAAGTGTCTGCCTATATACAGTATATATTTGTATATATACACCTGTATATACATTTTATTGATTCCTGTCACGCTGAACAGCAATGCCAAAACGTATGATTTCTCGGTCTCTCCCCGTCCCTTTGGTAAAGGGGAGATGTAATAGTTATACCTTGGTGAGAGGGGGGTTTTCCTGAAATGTAGACAGGAAAAGGGGAAGGGGGTGGGAAGATTGAGTCTGTGTGCATACCTATCTATCTATATATCTATTTAGCCGTCATTTTGTTATTTATGACGGGTTGTGCACACTAGTGTGTGTATATATATATATATATATGTATAATTATATATATGTATATATACATGTATATATATACATATGTATATGTATATATATATATATATATATATATGTGTGTGTGTGTGTGTGTCTGTGTGTGTGTGTGTGTGTAAAGTTGTTTACCACGAAAACATCACATTATTTAGATAGTTTTTAGGGGGAGGGGAGAAAAATATTGCAAATAATTCAATGATTCCATTCCCATATGAAGAACTGGTTAGCCTACTTGATGATAACAGTTCAGCTTCAAGATATACCAATATAACAAATTATATGTTAATTTCCAAAATAATATCCCCTCCTAAATCTTTTTTGGAATCGGCGTTAAAGCTCTCACAGAATGGAAGGTTTCAGGTTTTGTGAAAGAATAGAAAATTACATTTCCCCTTTATAAGTGTCATCAATTCCCCATTATGTTTTTATTTTTTTATCTCAGTAATTTTACAAAAAAATATCAATTTTTACTTCCGCCAGCGAAGTTGGGAGGAGGTTTAGTTTTCGCCCCTGTTTGTTTGTTTGTTTGTTTTTTTTGTGAACAGTGTGGCCACAATTTTAATCATAGAGTATAGTGAAACTTTCAGGGATAAATTGTTACGTTGAGACGTACGTGGAAGTAATTCTATTTTGAAAGTCCTAGGTTAAAGGTCAAGGTTAAGGTTGAGTAAAATGTCTACTGAATTAATCCTAACCTTAACTCTAAGTTCACACATAGTTGTCACACAGATTTCAGTTGACGCCTGCTGTCTAATAGGATTCTGGGAAAGGCAAGCTGGTTTTGAGAAATAAGCTTCCGTGATGGAGGTCTGCTCTCTCAGAGTGCTTTTCAAATTTTATTTACATTAAGTTTTAAAACAAGTGTGTATACTGTGTGACAGATACTTTTATCACAATAACATTTATGTTTTATCATTGAATTCTTTGATCCTATAGTTAATTTTCATCAGTTCAAAATATGCAAATAATATTTTCTTTTCACGAAGGTGAAATATGCTGGTATTTTTTCAAGGACTGTGAAACCTAAGAATAGATTTTTGCAAATATGATAAATTATTACTCGCAATATCTTTCACTCAAAAGTTAGATCAAACCTTTTGGAACCTTATATTTTTTCCGTGTTAGTTGCCTATTCTGTGCACATATCTTGTCGGGTCAACGTGAGTATGTATGTATGCTTAGTCCATACGCCCTTTTCCTCCTTTTGGAAAGTGTGGTGCCAGAATGTGTTAGCCATTAGTTATATATATATATATATATATATATTTATATATATATATATATATATATATATCTGTAGCAAAACTAATGAGATCAATGTTGCTAGCCCTACCAATGAATGTTCTACGCGCTGACTTACAGGAATGCTTCACTTCTTGGTAGTTACCCAGAGAATTACAAGTCAGAGCCAATGCTGCTTGTCAAACGCAAACATTCAATATGAGAAATGCTTAGGATGAATTCTGCATAAGGTGTTCATCATTACTTCACCAGATAAGGATGAATGTGGGTGTGACTTTTGTGTATGCCACTCCTGTCCCTGTTAAGGGTAAAGAAAACAATATTGCTTTTTTTGTCACGTTCCTCGCCCTTTGGAATGGTGAAGTATATACATATTTTAGTCCGTCTGATGATGATGTGTCCTTGGCCTCTTGATCAATTTGTCATTCTGGAATAGAACTTCGTGAAGATAATTAGAGGATTTATTTGCTTTTTTTTTTTTTTTTTTTTTTTTTTTTGCTGAGGCGTATCCTTTCGTGCACCCAGTTCCTTGGGATGTGTGTTGTTTTACAAAGTTGTTTGTGTATACTTGAGATATATTCAAGTTATTGAAAATCTTACGCCCGAGTTGTGGGGAAATCGAATAGATAATCTTTATCATAAACTATTGAATTTTCATACTAGTAACATCCTATTTGGTAAACACAGCACATAGCGAGTACTGGCGCACGGTAAACGTTACAAATGGTTCTTCGCGATACCCATTCGGTATCTGGTACATTAATTTAATCATTACGTCTATCAGTTCCCTTTGTTTTCTTCTGACCTTACTGTTCTGCTCTTTACTGTCCAAAATTTTTAACCTTTTTCTTCTCATGCCATTCAAGAGCAAATTCTAGGGGGCACTGCTATCGGAGATATAGGCATAAGATAACTTAGGAAATCACATTTCTAGTTTTTTTTACTTTGCCACAATTTTCTCTCTCTCTCTCTCTCTCTCTCTCTCTCTCTCTCTCTCTCATTTCCACTTCTCAGAATCAATAAGACTTTCATTAGATCATTGGTTAATAGTATGAAGGAGAATTCCTAATTGTTTTCTCTGGAACTTGAAGAATTGCTTCAAGTTGACTTTCAGTCGTATGATTTGACTAGTGAAATTCTTGGTTGATAAATTATTGTTGGCCTTCTGAAAGAAAAAGGAATTCCTTTAGGATGCCTGATCATCGGCCATTAGGACCAGAGGAATGCCATTATGACGGATAATTGCCAGCCAAAGATTTTGACATTTCAAAATGTTTATGTCTGGTTTCCGTACACTTGTTCCATAACACGTGATTACCTATTTGAATTATACTTGCTTGCTTGAAATTACATGTTAATTGTTAAAGGAATAGTACATTCAGCTAGGTAACTTATTTATCTGTAACTTGCTCGAGGGTACACTCGGGTACGCTGTTCTGTCTTTTTTCTCTTCCTCTTGTATTGTTATAGTTTATATAGGAGATATTTATTTTAATGTTGCCACTCATTTTAAAGATTTTATTTATCCTTGTTTCCGTTCCTCACTGGGTTATTTTCCCTGTTAGAGCCCCTGGGCTCATACCATCCTGCTTTTCCAACTAGGGTTGTAGCTTAGCAAGTAATAATGATAAAAATAATATGATAATAACTGTGTTGCCCCGGTTTGTTTGTTGGAGGAAGTTGAACCTTTCCATTAAACTGTTAGCTTACTTTCAGGACTTTTTTTCTTGACTTCCCAGCTTTTTATTTTCTTTAATACGATCCAGCTGCGCCGCATTAATTTCTGTTCTGTTCAGTATTTTTTGCATCAAAATTTATCGAATAGGTAATACTTCTCAGTGTTTATTTTTCGTTAGTGCACCTTTTGCAGAGCACATAAAGCATTACTCAAAGATTTTGGCAACGTTCCTTCGGCTCATATCTGCACTCTATTTATATCCTTCCATTTTACCTCCATTCTAGCTTCCTTTCTTCCATCTTGCTGTTGAACCTCTTACAATTCTTACCTTAAAGTAACCTTAGGGTTTTACCCTAGATGCTGTTGGGCACTGATTGGCCTCACAGGGCCTACCGCGGAGCTATATAGCCCAAATTTATAATACCAACCAGTGCAGTTTGTTTACTAAAAGCTGTGTGCGAAAATGAGATAGTAGGTCCTATAATTAGGCGAAGATATCTTGATACAGGAAAACTTTTTAACTTGAATTCCATGCAATTTTTGTATTGATAATTTAGAGAAGGAAGCAAATTCACTAGATTAAGAAACAAGATTGCAAACAAAAGCGATTTAGGTTCTTAAAGATAACATCCCTTGGATCCTGTTTACCATGGGTGGTCAAAACAGCTACGAGGTTACTAACCCTGCATGAGACAATAAGGTTGAGGGGGTTGGGGTACTTGGTGTGAGCGGCAAGGGGGGTGACACACAGGCCTGAGGCAACAAAGGGAAAGAGTTTGATGGTTTATAAAATATTGAGTGGTAGACTGGCAGCACTTGATGGTTATTGGGTATGTACTTATGCAATATTTATATGTATGTGTTCATGCCACTATCACCAATAGACCCAGTGAGTTTATCATACAACGCCTTTCAACATAGGAGGGATGACTTAATTGTATTTTCCTTTAGAGACGTAGCCATGTGAGAATGGCGACTTCACAATTCTTTTTAAAAGAAAAGTTATTAGAAGTATTTTTGAAGTGACGTTTGATGTTTGCTCACGAAACTAGTTAATTTTTAAAAATTATATTTTAGATAACCATTTTTTATAAGTTTTACTTGGTGACGGATATACTTAAAGCCTGGCTACTAAGATAGACCGATTCACTCATTACTATATATAGTTCTTGTCACGTCATCTTGCTATGATAAGCTTGACAGACATGGTTTCAGCTTGTTCTTTTCGTTTCTCTTGGGTTGATTTTTTTGCAGAGACATTTGTTTTTGGTTCCCATGTATTGATTAACAAAATGCAATAATTGCCCGCCTTCCTTAAAAAGATAACACGGTTGCTTGACTAAACCTATATATTTTTTAATTTTTTTATTTTTGATACTAAAAATTCCAATTTTTCTTGTTAGTAAGATGGATCACGAAATATATAGTATGATAGAGAGGACGTTCGTTCATTCTTTGTTTGTATATATAAATTACGGCCTTTCTTGTGCATTATTTCTATCTTGAATTCCTTGAATATTTATAGATACATGTTTCCGATATCTTTCTTCGAACGTTCCCACTGTATTTGCTCAATACTTCATGATTGTGTAGTTCCAAAGATATAAACCATCTAAGTACAAATGCTATACAACTTTAAGTATTGCTCAATCTTATATCAGGAAATCATAATTTTCATTACTAGGAAGTGCTGTTGTTTTTCATGTTCCTAAAAATTAAGTCTCTCTCTCTCTCTCTCTCTCTCTCTCTCTCTCTCTCTATATATATATATATATATATATACATACTGTGTATATGTTTATATGTAATATGTATTCACACAGTGTGTGTTTATATATATATATATATATAATGTATATATACATATATATATATATATATGTATATATTTACATGTAATATGTATTCAGTGCATGTATATATATATATATATATATATACACTGAATATATTTATACGTAATATCTATTCAGTGTGTATATATATATATATGTGTGTATATATATATATATATATATACAGTATATGTGTGCATGAATTTCTCTTATATTATATAACATACTTCGAGGAGAGCTACGTGAATCCTGTCTCCCACGAACAACCAAAATGACTTGATAAAATCCGAGCATCACAAACTGAGCATTTCTCAAGTTTCAATATAGTGACATTTTACGAACAAAAGATTGACGTCCTGTCTCCTCTCCGACTTATTATGTTGGGTGGAGAAAGACTTTGTGTGGCCGAGATAATCACAGTTCTCAGAGAGAAGAGCACACTTGGGGCAGGAGGGAGGTGATCTCTGTTCAAGTCTGGCAGGTAGGTAGGTCTCTCTCTCTCTCTCTCTCTCTCTCTCTCTCTCTCTCTCTTTTTTTTTCCATCCATATATATATATATATATATATATGTATATATTTGTGTATATATATATATGTTATATAGATAGATAGATATTTAGATAGATAGATAGATAGATAGGTAGCTAACATTCAAATTTAAACTCAGGGGTGCAAACACATATAGTTAATTCTTGCATATAGATGTATTTTTGTAAATATATATATATATATATATATGCGTGTATATATATATATATATATATATATGATATATATACATATATGTATATATATATTTATATATATAATATATATGTATAATATATACACAATTATGATAATATGGAATATACATATAATACAGTGCCAGGGTCATATTACACAAAATCACTACTTTGTAACTGGAATGGATTGATGTGATACCATCATCCTATCGACGGAATTAGTGGTTATGCCAAAATACCATCATCAATCGAAAGAAAGAAAACTATTAACATAAATCGCCTAAATCAAAAGAATGTGGAAAGGAGAAATGAATTGTGATCTCCTAAATGGGCGCCTGTCAAGTACAGAGACGTTCACTGATTGATCGTTCAATATTTCTTGCGTTTATTCATTTTCGTAAGTGAATTGTTGCTTTGGATTTGATGACTCTTTTGTATCCCGAATAGAATTTTATGAAGCGGAAACTAAAATATGATCATTTCATGACCTTTGCCCTTTTGTTCCGTTTACTTCTAGGAATTGGTTTGAAGCAACACATACGTTTATATATATATATATATATATATATAGAGAGAGAGAGAGAGAGAGAGGAGAGAGAGAGAGAGAGAGAGAGTCATTACCTTATGAGCATTTTTACTACGAATTGAGAGTGTATATGTTTTGGTTATGTTTGATTTGCAGGTAAATGAGAGACGATATTTTTTTCGTGTGATGCAATTATACATATTCTCTTGTTTGTATTGAGAGAGAGAGAGAGAGGAGAGGAGAGAGAGAGAGAGAGAGAGAGAGAGAGAGAGAGCGAGTGCGATCCTGAATATTCGTGTGTGATCACACCAAACACTTAAGAACTGATGTTTGAGCTAATTCTCACTTTATGAAGTTAATCTCAACATCTGTCTGAAAGCGTCGACTGAATGGCCCTCCACTATCGACACAACCCCTCCCCCCCCCCTTACCTCTCCCCCTCCCCCCACACTTCCATCATCCCTCCCATTACCTCTCGAAGCCCTTGAAGGAGTCATTTGACTCTTAGAGTTGTTTGTGTTTCTGATCAGATTCATCATCGTGATTCTGTTCGTGGCACATTGCTCCTCCTCCTCCCTCCTCCCCCTCTTCCTCCTCCTCCTCCTCCCCCCTCTTCCTCCTCCTCCTCCTCCTCCTCCATTCTGTTTCTTTTCAATAGTGTGAATTCGCTCATTTTAAATTGTAGCTGAATGTTCTGATTATATTCCTTCATCAGTGAAATTTTTCTAGTTAAATGGTTAATTGTGGTGATATGGTGTAATTATAAAGTATTATAAACTTTGATTATTTTCTTTTTATTTTGAAGAAACATTGTAATAAAAAATTAAAGAAGGAAGTCACTGCAATAGCAATAGATATCTGTAATTTCAATAGAGGATTTAATGGCTCCTTAAAAGTTTTTTTTTTCCCATTTTCTTTGATATGTGTTTGTTTATTTACTTATAATTACTGGTTGAGTCCCTTGTTAGGCTGGGAGGAACGTAGAGAGTAGAGGTCCCCTTTTTGTTTTTGTTTCTTTGTTGATGTCGGCTACCCCCCAAAATTGGGGGGAGAAGTGCCTTGGTATATGTATGTATGTATGTATAATAAGGGATATTAGTTGTGTTCAAGTGTCCTGTGCATTTTGAATTTGATGATTATAATAATAATGATAATAATATGTCATTCCTTTTTGTGGAACCCGACTTATTAGGTAAATATATCTTTGGATCTGTTGAATATATTTAGAAATGTAATGACATTCCTACTTCTGTCGATGTGTCAATGTCTGATAAAGGTTTATTTAACAACATTATTCTGAAAAGATGTTTCATTCTTTAAGCTAAAGTTGGAGAGGAATGAAAAGAAAAGAAAGATTCAACAGAATAACTTTAATTGAAGAATAGAATTTCTATTTGAATGATTGAATTGGCCTTATAGTTTGGGCGTCACAGTATCTATGGTCATTTTAGAAAAATTTTTCGCACTAAAACTTATTGCATTTGTGTCCATATAAGAAATTGGTATATTCTGTACTTGACTGATACTCTTATGAGTGTCTGGGTCTCATTATGATCCAACAGACTGTGTTTATAGAGATTTATGAAAGTATTCTATTAGAGCTTTTGGTCTTAGGTTGAAGGAATAACATCCTGACCTACAATGCTCCCTCGCCATATGGAAAATACAGTTTTGGCATGTTGCAAATTCCATATATAAATAATGAATTGATGCTACGCTCTATCCTCCTTATTTATCGTAATTCGAACCCTGACTTATTATGTTAACTGTTATGGCATCGTTTGAAAAATTATCAGCTATCGTCACCATTAGTCATAAAAGTTTTTCAGTCGGGTGATTTCTTTGCCAGTCGCTTCTAGTCCTCCTCGACTCTCATACATGAGGCTCAGATCAGGATCCAGTTGAAAAAAAGTTTTAAACGGAGATTAGTTTTAATAAAGGGAATGGATTAAAAAAACTGGCCAAAGGAACTTCTAGCGAAGAGGGGTTCACGTGACCCCCTGCTTGGAAAAGGTCCTATTTTGGTCTGCTCATTAGCAGACCCGTTCTTCTCTGGATCCTGGTTTTAGATATCCATCCCTCCATTTTCCCCGATTTGCTTGGCGCCTTCCTCCGGAGTCATCGTTTTGGCATTTGCTCATCCCTTCTCATCACATGTTCAAACCACTTAAGTTTTGCTCTCTCAGTCGTTTTTCAGCTTCTGGAAAAATAACACAAATATTGAAAAACAGATTTCAAAATCAATTTCTCATTCAAAACTGCTAATAGAATTAAGCTACAAAAAGCAGAAATAATTAAGAATTTAGATCGGAACAAATATCCCTTAAACCTCCACAAGAAGGCTTTACAAGTCGATACGCGTCCTCCTAAAACAAAGAAAAGAACACAAGAACTTTTTAAAAGATTTTTTGTTTTGTTGGGGGAAAATAAACGTCCAATTTAGAATTTAACTTTCTCTCGACTCCAGTTCTCGAGAAGTCGAACAAACAATGTGAGTTCGCACTTGAAGGATGAGGTTTCTTGAAGGTCTTGTCCAGATTAGCTTCATTGTCTCGATTTTTCTTCTATTTGTTCGAAAAGAATTGTATAAGAGTTTTCTTTTTGTTTCGCTCTTACATACATACATACATACGTACATACATGCATGCATACATACATGGTTGTAATCCATACAATTTTGTGTGAGGGTATTTTTAAAAAGAATAATCTATGCTCTAAATTATCTCTCTCTCTCTCTCTCTCTCTCTCTCTCTCTCTCTCTCTCTCTCCCCGAATGTTTGAAAATCGAGGATTTACTCTCGGAGGCAAAGCCAGGATTACATCACCATTGGGTTTATTGAGCAAACATCTAGTAGGTTTTGTTCCTGGACTTGTAGGTAAACCGTTATTCCAAATCTCTCTCTCTCTCTCTCTCTCTCTCTCTCTCTCTCTCTTATTTCGTAGATTTTTTTACTCACCTTTTTACCTTTCACTTACTCTACTGTTTCTATTACATATATATATATTATATATATATATATATATATATATATTATATATATATATATTTATATATATATATATTTATATATATATATGCACTGTATGTATGTAACAATGTGTGTATATGTATATAATATGTATATATATATATACATATATATATATATATATATATGTGTGTGTGTGTGTGTGTGTGTGTGTTTATAGAAAATATATATATGTATATATATAGTATATATATGTATATATATATATATATATATGTGTGTGTATAGTATATATATATATATATATGTATATATATGTATCTATCTATCTATATATATATATGTATATATATGTATCTATCTATCTATATATATATATATATATGTATATGTATATATATATATATATATATATATATGTATATATATTTATATATATAGTTATATATGGTTTTATTATCATTTGGTTTAGTTTTGAATCTGTCCTTGTACCGACTATTGTTATTTTCGCATACAGTGTCATGTAATTAACTTAAAATATAATATTCACTTCAGAAATTTCAATTTTTCTAATTTTACACAGCGGGAAAATGTCATGTATGTTTTATATTCCTTATATTTAACGAATGGGAAACATGAGTCATATGGGATTTAAATTTTTACGGATCCTAAGTTTGAATGCAACTCTTATACGAAATGTTAAAATAAAATGCTTGATATTTCCATAACTTAACATCGCGTTCATCATAGTAATTTATTATCATGACCATTAAACTGCTCATAATGGTTTCATCTGTCACATCACTAAGTCATGCATATTAATTTAATCCATTCGTTGTTGTTTTAGTGGTTTGCTTTGGTATATTGTTCATGCGCATGCGCTGATGAGCAACGGATAGGGTTTGTGCCGTCTGATGTTATATATTTAGTTAAAATTTTGACTCGTGATTCAGCTGTGTATTCTGTCCTTGCCATATAGACATAGAAAAAAGACAAATAATCACGGGTTATTTGAAAATTTATATATGCCATATTCATCCTGTGCTATATATTTAAATTGTTTTAATACGGTTTACTATAACTTTGAACTCGGGATAAACACCATTTTTTTCTCTCTCTCAATAATGAGAAGTGAAAATAAATAGCGAAATTTTAGGATACTGTTGAAGGAAAATGTTTGTGATTTAAATGAAATTGAATAGATTTTTCATATTTTCAAGGTTAGGAAATATTTTTCTAGGATTTATGATGAGAATAAGTAAAACGAAAGATATATATATATATATATATATACATATATATATGTATATATATATGTACATATATATATATATATACATATATATATATATATATATATATATATAAATGAGAATTCCATCAGCGGATTTCAGTAAAGATTTTCGAAAACATTTCCCATTCATTATCTTTAGTCAAATATTAATTAATGAAAAATCAATTAGTCATTAGTCAAATCCATCCTGTAATTTATTTACATAATTACCCCCCCCCCTCCCCAAAATTTTGAAAGCCTGCCCCGCAGCATCCAGGCCATCCCAACCCGCGGCTTTTTCTTCCGCCTTTGTATGGTCCAATTACGTGACTTTTGAGGGATCTGCCCCTTTCTGTTGTGTCTGTCTCACGGGTCAACACCTCCGGAGTGTGAACTCCGACGCCCGAGTAGGGCACCGAAGGCTATAGACCTCGCGGGTATTCTTAGAGGGACTGTTTACCTCCGACATTGGTAGTTTGTTCCTGATCGACTTGGCCCAATAGTGGTGTGCAGTGGTAATCAAACCCAGGTTTCCTCCTCCTCATTTTTCCTTCTGCTTTATCCCCCCCCCCCCCACTAGTGTTTTGTTCCCTCTCCTCCTCTCCTCTTCACTCATCTTTCTCCTCCTTCGCCCCCTACTCACCTGTTCTTCCTCCTCCTCCTCCTAAATTTTCCTCCATTTCCTGTCTTTCCACTTTTTGCTTCCCCTTATTCCTTCGGCCTTACTTATCTTTCCATCGCTATTCTTTATATGCTCCACCAAGTACCGTGATTACTCTTTCCTGTGTTTTCAATATTCGTCCTTTTACCTTTCCCTTTTCCATCTACTTTGCTTTATTCTATATTCTTCTTCTAAATCCTCTTCTTTCTTACTATCTTTGAACACCTTATCCACATAATAAGGGGTTTCTTCTAGATTTCATGCTCCTCATATTCTTGATATTTATATACTGTATATGCTATATTTCCCCCGTGCTTTATATGTAAGGTATACGTGTTATCATAATCTTTAACACACGATAAAGACTTTTTTTCTTTCCTTTCTTGCCTTCTTCCGCGTTTAGTTCTTCTTCCCCTTTTTTCCTTCTATTGGTTGAAAGGTACACAAGGGCACGCTATTTCTATCTTTGTTCCTCTTCCTCTTGTTTTTATGAAGTTTTTATAGAGCATGTATGATAGATCTAATTTAATGTTGTTAATGATCTTAAAATATTTTATTTTGATTGTTATTACTTTGCTTGTAGTTTGTTTATTTCTTGGTTTTCTTTCCTCATTGGGCTGTTTTTTCCCTGTTGGAGCCCTTGGGCTTAAAGCATCTTGCTTTCCAACTAGGGTTGTAGCATGGCTTATAATGATAATTATAATGTAGCATGTGTTTGTTTCTAAAGTAGAGCGGTTATATTCAGATATCAAGTAAAAGGATACTGACTCAATTTTCCTTTTTTTTTTTTTATTGAAAACTGAAGAACTCAATCGGGTCTTTATTATTCATTGGAAACTCCAAAGAAAGACTTGTCTCTTGACATTGCAAGAACAATGTTGTGCATATTTAATTATTGGATTTTTTTTAACAACTATTCGGGTGTTTTTCTCTTAGGTTTTAGGTTTCCCCCTTTTCTAATATTGCTTTTATTTTGTTATCCATCTTTTGTTTTTATTCCAAATAAATCATGTTCTATTTTCCTTCTGATTGGGCTACTCAAACATTTTTTTTACCGTTCCCTTTCTTCTTTGTACACAGAAGAGTATATTGGTTACTGGTTTGCTGTATCATTCCATAATAAAAAATATAGCTCAGGACAGTCTCTAATAGGATACAATAAGGACGAGTAATAGATGGAGAGGATTTTAGAAGAAAAATTTGAAAACAATGATTTATTTTTCTTTTTTAGAAAAATGATTGAAGTATCATCTTTAGCGTAAATGCCGGTTTACAGGTTTATTGTTCTATCTGCTTACGTAGAGTACTGGTTGACAGAGTTTATTAGTAAATTTTCTTTAATATAATTTTAAAAGATTCTCATGAGCGGATGGAGAAACATGTCTTTTATGTTTTCCAAAAATTATTTTATGAATTGAAGTTTATTCGACTTCAAAAGAAAATACTTCGTATGCTGTTATAGATTCTTCAATAAATTCTTATTGATTACCTGACGAGGTACCTCACTTGAGTAATTACAAAATAACGCTCTCGTTATTTTGTAGGAATTTCTCTGTAAGGCTCAAGATAGTATTTGATCGACATTTAAAATAAAATCACCCATTTAAAGGTATTTCAGTAGCGGCAATGCTAAGAGACACTACGATATCCTGAAGACCAACCATGTAAGAGTATACTGTGACAAGCCGAGAGAAGGTTGTGACTCAAAGGCAGGATGGAAGCAACTGAGTAACTTTATTACAGAACACTCGACTTTACATACAATAACTTAATGCAACAGGAAATATCCTGTTCAAACCGACACCGCACCGGTTAACAGTTAACAATGTCGTTGCATTGTACGATCGTGTGACACACGGGTTGGTACAATACTTATGTTCCGGATCATCCTTGCCAAGATCCTTGGAACATGGTTTGCTGTACAATGCTAGTGGCATTTTTAGATTCATTTCAGAAGCAAGTCATCTGAAAAATATTTAACTTTTATAACATAATTTTCTTTTTGCAGTTTTAATTGAATTTGTTACTCTTTATTTGTAATAAAGGATATCGGCGTCAATGACCTTCGATGTTAGGGTGCCAGAAAACTTCAAATCATTCATTATACTTATGTTCCGCTACCAAGCCAAGTCCCCTTTCCATAGAAGTAAGGAACATGGAAGACTTAGCAGTGACGGTTAGATCAATACTTGGAGGTAAAATACCTGTAGCATTTTTCCTTTAAGGATCAATAGGCCACCTAGTCCCCCATCCCCATACAGTTATGAGGTAGAAGCTCAATGGAGGCCCTAGATGTATGCTGCCCTTTTATTTGGTGTGTTGAGTCCTAAGGGGATGAACACGAAGTTCAGCATTGTAGTCAGTAACCTTATTTTCTGATACTTTGTAAAAAGTCGTTTGTTGGAACTTTAACCACCACACGTTATGAACTCTCTCTCTCTCTCTCTCTCTCTCTCTCTCTCTCTCTCAGTGAGACAAAATAGATATGCACAGCAACCTCTCTCTCCTCTCTCCTCCTCTCTCCTCTCTCTCTCTCTCTCTCTCTCTCTCTCTCCCCTGTCCAATGTTTTTAAAAGCGAAAATATTGGCAAAGTGATCATAGGAATGGTAGATTTTAGATAAATACTCCTCATCTAAAAGGAAGGATAGTTTTGAATAAACCAGACTACAGAATAAGTTACTGAAGGAATTTGCCAAGAATTTAGAATAAGATGAAATCGGGAACACAGATACACAATGGGACTCCTTTGTAGAAAAATACAAAGAAAAAAGGGCTAATATGTATCGCAATAGAAAAAAATTTACCTAATGAAACTCCGCCGCCCAAATGGTTCAACAGAGAAATTGTCAATGCAATAAAGAAAAAGGGACAGAAAACACAAATAAGTGGGTTAACAGCCCTCACTTAATGAAATTCCGAAACACAAAATGTGAATGAATCATGTCGATAAACTAATTACAAAAAGCCAAGATTAATGAAGAGAAATTAACTTCAGGTAGTAATAAAAACCCGAAAGATGTTTTTGCATATGTAAACAGTAGAAATCCCATTAAAGAAAACATCAGCCCATGACAAAACTCAGAGGGCAATCTTATAACAAATGGTTTCGAAAAAAAACCGAACTTATGAATGCATATTTCACAAACGTATTCACTAGGGAAAAATCAGCAACCCTCCCCGAATCAGCTATCAAATATGAAGGGCCACAACCATTAAATAAAATCACCGTTACAATGAACGATATCGAAAATAAAATAAAGGCACTTAGTAAGTTTATTAAGTTTTGAGGCACCAGATCCAGATGGTATTCATCCTAGAGAGATTAGAGAACTTGAAGAAGAGATAACCGGACACTTACAAAATGTTCCGAGAGACAAAAAAAAAAAAAAAAAAAAAAAAAAACCCGCACACAAGGGTGGGAAACTAGGCAGTTTCTCCAATCTACAAGAAAGGTCCAAAAGAAGAACTTGGTAATTACAGGTCTATATGTCTAACTTCAGTGACATAGTAGATCCAGTGTGACAAATCTTTTGGAATTTTTCCACATGTTTAACAATTATGACAAAAGCAGGGCAATAGACATTATATACCTAGACTTTCAGTTCCTCATAGAAATTAATGGTTAAGATTAGAACACAAGGATTCATGTATGAGCCAGCTTAATGAATTGTAGATTGGCTGACTAACATAAGAAGCGAATTGTAATCAATGGAAAAACCTCAAAGTGGGCATCTTTTTATAAACGGAGTACCTCAAGGATTTATCTTTGACCCATTACTATTTCTGATTTACATTAACGACAAAGATTTAGAATTAATAAGTAGAATAGGCCAATTGCCGAAGATAATAAACTGCAAACTCAAAGGATATTGAAGTTTTGCCTGAAGGGAAGATCTAATTAAGGTGGAGCATGGTCCAGATAACGGCAAATGCCTTTCAACTGTGGGAAATGCAAAGTTATGCACATAGGTTATAGTAACCGACAAAACAGATTACTCACTGCTGGGTAATGGAATAGAAAGTGTGGACCAGGGGAAAGATCTCGGCATTATTACTAGAAAAGATTTGAAGTTTCACCAAAACAGATCATAAAGGTTGAAAAGAAAAACACAGAAACTAATAGGTTACATAAAGAGGCAATTCAAATACAGAAACAAAAACATTGTAATGCAGCTGTACACATCCCTAGTAAGACCCCATTTAGAATACCGAGTCAAATTCTGAGTTCCAAGTATTCAAAAGGTTATTGATAGACTGGAAGCAGTATAAGCTAAGGCCATCAAACTAAATTTATAATACCAACACTAAAGCAGTACCAGCACTAAGACGATAATTATGGACGGAAAATGGAGTGTTTCAACATATTTCTTCGACAAACTCGACGACTAAGGGGACAACTGATAGAGACATTCAAAATTCTAAAAGGAATAATAAATGTAGACTACAACAACCTCTTCACTCATATCACAAATCAGTCTAGAGGTAACGGATACAAACTCGAATTGAAAAGATACACCACCACTCAATGTGGCAATTTCTTTACATACAAAATACCAAATGCATGGGACAGACTTCCATCGGATGTAGTGAACAGTAACACAGTAAACGAATTAAAAATAAGTTAGACAAGATCCTAAAAGCTCTCTGAATAAACCAGTTCGCTCTTTTGAGACATCCAAAGTCCTTGTAACTCACTCTCTCTCTCTCTCTCTCTCTCTCTCCTCTCTCTCTCTGACAATTAAAGCTTGATCAAATGTGACCTGTGTTCTGGTTTTCTACATTGTGTTTGTCTTGCGGAACGGTGACCTCCCTCCTTACCATGTTCCCCTCCCCACCCCCTCCCTCTCTTACCACCGAAAACATATTTAGGAGAGTACCTGATGCTACAGCTGTGGCATTTAATTATTCCCACGTCCATGCCAGAAATAATTACACAGATTTGTGGTAGGCTAATTAAACCGGGATACTCTCTCTCTCTCTCTCTCTCTCTCTCTCTCTCTCTCTCTCTCTCCTCTCTCTCTCTCTCTCTCTCTCTCTCTCTCTCTCACTTAGGAAAGAGGAGACATAATACCCTTAGTTTTATGTAAGTTGAATTTCATAGTGCAGTGTAGTTGATTTTGTTGTTGTTGTTGTTGTTCTTCTTCTTTTTCTTGAATTTTTTTTTTACCTTACAAATTATAGCTAATATAAACTAAAATATACTACCTGCAACCTTTGGTGTTTTTAAGGAAATTACTGCAATGTAACCCTTTGATTATTAACCCATCAAAGAAGTGATCTTATAAGATTTTAAAAGAACAAAGATAAACCCATCTAGTTGCCATAAAATAGTCTCCCATTGTATGTCTTTCCCGGAACTCTATTATGAGTAAGGGAGATTTGTGTAGTTTGTTAACCCAAACCCTTGTATTAAGGTTCCAAGTGGATAAGCAAGATTAATTCCTCATAGGTGGGACATCAGGAGAGCATATATGAACATCTTCATCCCAAAATACTAGTCAAGTCATCTTGAAGCGGATATGGCATAAAGGTTTATGTCTCTCTCTCTCTCTCTCTCTCTCTCTCTCTCTCTCTCTCTCTCTCTCTCTCTCTCTCTCTCTCTTCTCTTTCTCTCTCTCTCTCACCAAGTTCGAACTTAGATTTAGTCCACCGATATTTGTTGAGTTCAAGAATAAAAGGCATACAACCTCAGTCTTAAGGAGTAGCTGAGGAAATGAATAGCTGAACTCTTCTGGTGCCATATGTCTGAGGCCTTTGTCCTACAGTGTACTAGAAATGGCTGTATTTGTTGTAATATTTATATATATAATATATATATATATATATATATATATAGATATATATATATAGATATATATATAGATATATATATAGATATATATATATATATATATATATATATATATATATATATATATATATATATATATATGCAGTATATACTGTACACACACAGTGGTATCTCGGTTTACGAATTTAATATACCTGTGTATATATATGTATATATGTATATATATATATATATATATATATATATATATATATATATATATATATATAGATTAATGTGTGTGAAATACCATATATACAAATGTATATACAGTATGTAATGTATACACAACAGTGTTACCTCGGTTTATGAGTTTGAAATATGTTTCGTGTTTATATATATATATATATATTATATATATATATATATATATATATATATATACACACACACATACATACATGTACACAGTTAATATGCATACACACAGTTGTACCTCGGTTTACTAGTTTAATTCGGTTTGGAACTGGACTTCCAAACTAAAATGCATGTAGACTAAAAGAATTATTCCATAAGAAATAATGGAAATAAACTGAATGCATTTCATATGTCCAAATACACTTATACACTCAGTTTAAAAGGTTTGTAATGTTAATTTTAGTGAAAAAAATTATAACCCCCTCAATATCATAAATGAATACAAATTAGTAATTCATAATAAGAATAGAAATCTGGAAAAATTAACTTGCACTAATACCTTTGAGCCGAGTCGTGGCTTACTATAGGGAGACGAGAGGAGGAGGAGGTGGAGGAGGGATATATTTCTTGGAGAGAAAATGAGAATTTATCGGAAGCTGTCTCTCTTGAATGACATTCACCGCCACTAGCTGAATCCCTTAATTTACGCTTTCTTGAAACTGGGATGTCTTTTCTTTACACTCTTACGTTTAGTTTTGACAAGGAACCTATTCATAGAGGACTGCTTTGACCTTTTCTTTAAAATGTCTCGGAATTGCGGTATAGCATTGTCTGTAAGTATAGATTTGCTGCTGGCATGTCTAAGATGTAATTCTATAAAGTTTTGTAGTTTCCACAATCTTAACATCTTAATTTCTCTTGAAGCTCGAGGTTCTTTCACTCTCCCCCCCACCCTCCTTAATTGAAATTTCTTCCATATTCCCTTGATGCTATTACTTAGTTAATTCCATTACCATTGCTTTTTCACAAATAGTTCTTTTGGTAATGGTATCTGCTTCTCATCAATGCAGATAAGTAAAAACCTTTTATTGTTAAAAGCTTGTTGATGTTGATTTGCCAATGTCAGCACTGAACTGTCTTATGCTTTGATATCTTCTATGTTGTTCAGAATTATAACTGTACCAGTCGTGGATGTTGCAGTATTAATGAACAGTTTTTGTAGATTGGCTGCACATATGATCTTTTCCTTCTTGCGGTCTTTCTTAATATTTTTGGAGTCCATTGTTACTGTACTGTTAACTTTACAATGCCCCAGAAACTGACTATGTGATTAGAAATAGTGATCACAACTTCACAAAGAACATACAGTCACAATTGTACAAAGGAAAACAATAACTCTTCTTTCAGTGTGGCTCATAGAGTGAAGAGTTAGGCTCTGAGCAAGGGGAAGGGATTGTGAGTTATAGCCAATGTGTAGTGTGCGACTCATTTTCGTGCATCGCATGTTAGTCTCCTTAGTATTTGCCAATAAATAGGGTGCTCATAAACCACTATGAATTTGTATGTTGGTATATTGAATTGCTCGTATTCTACGTTACTCGTAAACTGAAGTTATATATATATATATATATATATATATATATATATATATATATATATATATATATATAACTTCAGTTAGTATATATATATATATATATATTCTATATATATATATATATATATATATATATATATATATATACATATATATATACACATATACATATATATATATATACATATATATATATTATATATACAGTATATATATATATATATATATACATATATATATATATATATATGTATATATATACATATATATAAATATATATATATATATATAAATATATATATATATATATATATATATATATATATATATTTATATATATGTATATATATACATATATATATATATGTGTGTATATATACATATATATAAATATATAT
>NC_090737.1:96617733-96645233 GCF_036898095.1 Palaemon carinicauda | reverse complement strand
TCAAATACTGGTTCAAGTACAGAGAGTAAGTTAATATTAGAGAGAGAATGTTTTGCAAACGTCTTGTAATCTGGATACTTAGTTTTAGTATCCTGTTGACCAGCAAATATTTATTTCAGGGGAGCAGTAGGTCAATAGGTGGCAATTCTCCCATCAGTAGGGAGACTTTATATCTTATTCTCTTCAGATTGTGAAATATAAATAGTTTTTAGTTTTAGTTAATTTCCCTCATGATATTGGAAAAAGGACTTTAGTAAATACCTTTACTTATTTTCCTATATCTTGAGTTATTTTTTTTTTCGGTTTACTAATTTGTGTTGGATGGCACGGACACTTAAAGTGATGCTACAAGTGTTTAATTTTCTTTGCGCGCGCGCACACACACACATATATATATACATATATATATATATATATATATATATATATATATATATATATATATATATATATATATATATATATATATATATATATATATATATTGCCTTATCCTGAGTGCAAGAAGGTGTGGTCCTTCCTATTATTCAAGAGATTATTCTAACTACTCACCAGACCTAAGTTTGTTTAAGATCGTGCTCTAGGCAAATCGTTTTGGACTTGTCCCATAGATAATATATATATATATATATATATATATATATATATATATATATATATATATATATATATATATATATATATTATATATATTTATATTTATATTTATATATATAATCATATATATCTATATACATATATATATATATATATATATATATATATATATATATATATATATATATATGTATATATATATATATATATATAAATAAAATCATCATCATCATCAGCTGTTACTATTCCACTGCAGAATAGGGTAGTAGCTTGGCCAAGGCACCAGTCACTCGCTGAGATACTGCCTCTAGAGAGTTATTGGGTCCTTTGACTGGACAGACAGTATTACAGTGGATCCCTCTCTCAGGATACCATTCATTTAATCTTTGCCGACACATACACAGAATAGTCTGTCCTATTCTTTACATATTCTCCTCTTTCCTCGTACACTTGACAGCACTGAAATTGCCAAACAATTTTTATTCTTTCAAGAGGTTAACTACTGCATTGTAATTGTTCAGTAGTTACTTTCCTCTTGGTAAAGGTGTAAGAGACTCTTTAGCTATGGTAAGCAACTCTTCTAGGAGAAGGTCACTCCAAAATCAAACCATTGTTCTCTAGTCATGGGTAGTACCATAGCCTCTGTACCATGGTCTTCCACTGTCTTGGGTTAGGCCTACAGATCTCTTGCCCGAGGGTACACTCGGGTACACTATTCTATCATGTTTCTCTTCCTCTCGTTATTTTGAAGTTTTTATCCTTTTGTTATTTTCAAGATTTTATACTTTATATATGAAAGATTTATTTTAATATCATTCTTAAACTTCTCGTAGCTTTTCCTTATATCCTTTCCTCACTGGGCTATTTTTCCTGTTGGAGCCCTTGGGGCTATAGCATCCTGCTTTTCTAACTAAGGTTGTAACTTAGCAAATAATGATAATAATAATAATAACAAAGGCCTCAGACATGTCCTTCCGTCTATTTATGGTCTTTTTTTGCCAGTCCGCACCCGCAAACTTTTTTAGTTTTTCAATACATCGTCTTCCCTTTCTTCCCCTGACTCTTTTGCAATCTCTAGGAATGCATTTTGTCATATTAATGTCCATCTAGTATCTGTCATTCTCATCATATGTCCTTCCCATGTCCATTTTTTTTCTTACATGTTTGAATGTTCACTACTTTAGTTTGCTCACATATCCATGTTGCTCTTTTTCTTATATATATATATATATATATATATATATATATATATATATATATATATATATATATATATATATATATATATATATATATGTATGTGTGTGTATATATATATATATATATATATATATATATATATATATATATATATATATATATATATATATATATATGTATGTATTTTTATCATATCGATTTATTATCGATAGAAGCGGACTGTCTGTTAGTTAAGATACTTTATTCCTCTTGCATTTTAGCCATAAGTGGGCTTACAACAGGTTGTTAGCCGATTTTTGTGGGTTCATTTTTCATATCAAATCTTTAAACATCTTATCAAAGAAATTAATGAGTATTTACTCAGTTGGTGAGGAAAAAAATTATATTTGTTCTGTGTATACTGTACTGTATGTGTATATATGGATATATTTGTGTATACAAATAGGTAGTAGGTTGGCCAGGGCACCAGCCACCCGTTTTGATACTACTGCTAGAGAGTTATGGGGTCCTTTGACTTGCCAGACAGTACTACATTGCATCCTTCTCTCTGGTTACGGTTCACTTTCACTTTGCCTACGCATACACCGAATGGTCTAGCATATTCTTTACACATTCTCCTCTGTCCTCATACACCTGACAACACAGATTACCAAACAATTCTTCTTCACCCAAGTGGTTAACTACTGTACTCTAGTTGTTCAGTGGCAACTTTCCTCTTGGTAAGGGTAGAAGAGACTCTTTAGCTATGGTAAGCAGCTCTTCTAGGAGAAGGACACTCCAAAATCAAACTACTTTTCTTTAGTCTTGGATAGTGCCATAGCCTTTGTACCATGGTCTTCCACTGTCTTGGGTTAGAGTTCTCGTGCTTGAGGGTACACTCGGGCACACATTTCTATCTGGTTTCTTTTTGTCCTGTTTTGAAAAGTTTCCTATATTTT
Organism: Palaemon carinicauda; assembly: GCF_036898095.1. Taxonomy (NCBI): domain Eukaryota; kingdom Metazoa; phylum Arthropoda; class Malacostraca; order Decapoda; family Palaemonidae; genus Palaemon; species Palaemon carinicauda. The sequence continues at coordinate 96,642,498 of NC_090737.1, read as the reverse complement.
ATGTAGGAAATATTTATTTAGATGTTGTTACTGTTCTTGAAATATTTTATTTTTCCTCGTTTCCTTTCCTCACTGGACTATTTTCCCTGTTGGGGCCCTTGGGCTTATAGCATTTTGCTTTTCCAACTAGGGTTGTAGCTTGGCAATTAATAATAATAATAATAATAATAATAATAATACATTATCTCCGTATCTCTGTTTGTACAGTATATATATATATATATATATATATATATATATATATATATATATATATATATATATATATATATATTTGTTCCGACACGAATACTTTACCTCGAATTACCTCTTCGGAGGGTCCTTGGACCTCTCTCAATCTCGACCAAGATTTCCCGTGCTACCCCCCCCCCTATCTCGCTCCCGATAGTTCCTACCCCCGCCGCCAGGATAATTCCTGCGGCCCGGATTAGGGCAGGTCACTGCTTTTCCCGGGACAGGATCTCATTAAGTCCTTGGTCGTGAGATGCGAATCATCTCACTCTCTCGATCCTTTGGCGCGTTGTGATCCCACGTGTTCCCAGTGTACGGACTTGTGTTTTTTCGCAGTGTACCTCCCAAGTGTTCCTGTGCGTTCACTTTTCAACCGTGTCCTTACCCGGTGTTTAATTCATTCCCTTAGTGCTTGTGTCGTGCGTTGTGTGTGTTATGGAACTGTATTCCTTGATTTTCTTCAAGGAATTGATAGCTGAAAGGAAAACTTTTTACAAGAAATCGTTCTTCCTCCCCTTATCCTCGGTGTTGCCGTGTAGGGGCAGCTTATGTTCCTCTTCAACCACGTGTCAGGACTACTGGTCCTGGAACGTAGTGCAGTGAGTGCACTTCGGCACTAAAAGGAAGAATACATCCAAGAGGCTCGTAGGAAGACGAGCCTCTCTACGCCAACTTAATTCCCGATGCCTCGTCGAATAGAGATTCTTATACAGCCATCATCCCCTACCCAGAGTAGGGGACGAGGTAAGTCAGTTGCGGGGAAGTGCCCATTGCTCTTCCCCAAGAATTTGAGTGGGTGCGGTATAGCACCAAGAGGAAGTGGGCGACGAAGGGTTCGCCTAAGAAGACTAGCGCCGGGCGTCCCGCCGGGCTGAGCTTCCCTACCCCCCTCTCCTACCCAGAGTAGGAGACGAGGTTGGTTTATTGTGTAGAAGATAACTCTTAAGAAGTAGTTCGAGGTAAGTACTACTTTCGGGAGTGTGTGGGGAGACGGAGTCCTGGTGCAAGCAGGCCACGTCTCCTCTGATGACCCCATGTGGGGGAAAATGTCTCTAATTCTTCTCCAGTCTCTTAGCGTATTTTTCAGTCTCTTCTGCAGCCGAGGGCCTCGCCGAGAAAGAGCCCCCCAGGTCTGTCTTGCAGCGTCCCCCGGACCGACAACCCAGGGTTTTTTCTCACCACGAAGGCCATCCTCCAGACGCAGATATAACCCTCACAGGGAGAAATGCGAGAAGGCCTCTTCAGGCAGGCGTAAGACCGCGAAGCCTCCGGTTCACCCCGCCAACGGGTGTAACCGAGCTTCTTTACGGGCAGCCTGGCCAAATCAGCACAGCTGGTTCGGCCCTCGGACTTAAAAGGAACGGTTCCCTCCGTCGGGTCAGCCCACGAGGATCCGCGTCCGCGTCCCCCAGCCCGCCCGCAGGTGTAAGCGGGCTTATTTACGGGCAGCCTGGCCGAATCAGCACAGCTGGCTCGGCCCTCGGACGTAAAAGGAACGGTTCCCTCCGTCGGGTCAGCCCACGGGGATCCGCGTCCGAGTCCCCCAGCCCGCCCGCAGGTGTAAGCGGGCTTATTTACGGGCAGCCTGGCCGAATCAGCACAGCTGGCTCGGCCCTCGGACGTAAAAGGAACGGTTCCCTCCGTCGGGTCAGCCCACGGGGATCCGCGTCCGCGTCCCCCAGCCCGCCCGCAGGTGTAAGAGGGCTTATTTACGGGCAGCCTGGCCGAATCAGCACAGATGGCTCGGCCCTCGGACTTAAAAGGAACGGTTCCCTCCGTCGGGTCAGCCCACGGGGATCCGCGTCCGCGTCCCCCAGCCCGCCCGCAGGTGTAAGCGGGCTTATTTACGGGCAGCCTGGCCGAATCAGCGCAGCTGGTTCGGCCCTCGGACTTAAAAGGAACGGTTCCCTCCGTTGGGGCAGCCCACGAGGATCCGCGTCCGCGTCCCCCGGAGAGAATACACGAACAGTAGTCCTCGACGGTACGGCGTTGCCGGTTCTGACCCCGAACCGGGTGCGGAGCTCCCCGCCGGGGAAACCGGTACCACCGCAAGGGAGTGCCTGGGATTCCAGAACCGAAGCGACCGGGGAGTGCCCTATTGGAATCGATTTAAAAAAAAAAAAAAAAAAAAAAAAAAAAAGACGGAAACCCATTCATGTTTTATATTGAGATAATCATCTTTTTCTTTTACATGATTGCCAGGTGTGTCCTTTACACGAATGTGTCTACTCTTCATGTTCTTTCAGGTATTACACTTGAAAGGATATCGATCGTCATGAGCAATAAATCTCTTAGGAATTGACATCATTAGACATCTAGAATAATTCTTAACGAGAAGCCCAGACTTCAGGGACCCTGATAGTCGTGAAGATAAATAGTCTGCAATAAGTTATTATTGTTATTATTATTGTTGTTGTTATTATTATTACTTGCTAAACTACAACCCTAGTAGGAAAAGCAGGATGCTATAAGTCCCGGGGGCCGTAACAAGGAAAATAGCCCAGCGAGGAAAGGAAACAAGGAAAAATAAAATATAAGAACAGTAACAACATTAAAATAAATCTTTCATAAATAAATTATAAAACTATAAGTCCAGCAAGGCCTTCAACCCTTAGGTTAGTGACTTTTCAGTCTCTCACACTAACAGCTAACTGGGTGTTCTGGAAGCGAAACACTGTTCTGGCGTAAGTGTCTTGGTAGGCACCAGACAGGGGGACGCGACCCATCACAGCTTTCCCTTGGGGGGAGAATCTCTGTTTCCTCGGAAGGAACGAGAAACCATTGTGGAGAAGGTCTTAAAATAGAAGGAGGCTAACGTCCCCAGACCTACGACTCCTAGGAGACCACCCTAGAAGAGATCTGTCTCGGATAGTGCCGCGACACCCCAAGCATCTACCAGCACTACGAGGAGAGAAGCCCTCGTCCTCCTGGTCCGCAACGCCTCAGCCCCTCCACAGGGGAGCTCCAGCGCCTTCTAGCTCCTTCAGGTCGGGTTACCCCGCCTCTAGGGGAGGCAGGTCAGGCCTCCCCTCTAGAAAAGGGAAGAGTGGGAGGCTCCCTATCCCCACCCAACCTTCGGGTTGGAGGATGACTCAGGCGTCATTGGCAAGCATGGAGGGCTCAAGGAGCGGAACCTTGGACAGTGTCCTTACTAAAGAAGGGCTACGGACTTCCATTCCTAACGGAACCACCCACGCCTTTTCCGGCCAACCGGATAGATGGCTAGATCCTAAAGACCCGTTAAAGAGGACCGCCCTTCAAGAGGAGGTGTTGTCCATGCTAGAGAAGGGTACCATGGAAGAAGTTCTTCTCCCAGGACCAGGTGTCTACAGTCGACTATTCCTGGCAGAGAAAGCGACCGGGGGGGGGGAGGCCGGTTATAGATCTGTCAGCTCTCAACAGGTTCGTCAAGATGACGGACTTCTAAATGGACACGCAGAATTCGGTCCTGCTGTCCTTGAGGGAGAAAGATTGTAGAATTCCATCGACCCCAAGGACGCATACTTCCAGGTTCCGGTCCACACCTCGGGTCGGAGGTTCCTCCGGGTGAAATAGGGTTCCCAGTTCCTGCAATTCAGGACCCCTTTTTCTTTGGTCTGTCAACAACGCCCAAAGTGTTCGTGAGAGTCCCCACGGCTGTCGCAGGGGGGCCCACGAACGAGGCATTCGCCTTAGCAGATACCTGGACGGCTGGTAGCTTCTTCCCGCCTCAAAGGTCCTCTTGGAGGAACAAGGGAGAAGTCTCCTCCAGTTTGGCAAGGATCTGGGGAACTGAATCAACCCGAAGTAGCAAAATCTATCCCCTTCCACCGGAATGAACTACTGGGGAATAACATTAGACCTTTTTTCGGGGAGAATTTTTCCCTTCGGAGACTAAGGTATGACACCTCAGGCTCATTAGTCAGCCGTTCCTACTGTTCACAGACGCCTCCAACCAGAGATGGGGAGCCCTTCCCCTCGACGAAGCGGCACGAGAGACCTGGTTGGAAGGGGAGAGACAACTCCACACAATGTCCTGGAGTTGGAAGTAGTCCAGAAGGCATGCCTACACTTCGCAAGTCTGCTAAAGGGGAACTCCGTGGCGTGGATGAGCGACAACACCACGGTAATGGCATACATAAACAAGCAGGGTACTTGTAATCGAAGGAGTAGGGCGATCTCACCATAGAGAATCTAGACTGAGTGATAGGGAATCAAGGGGTGATGTTAGCAAGGTTCTTTCCCGGAAAGTAAATCGCCCTGGCCGACGGCCTCAGCAGAATGGGCCACATAGTAGGGACAAAATGGTCCCTTCCCCCAGGAATAGCCAAGCTCATCATTCAACGATGGGGCTCCCCGGTGGTTGACCGCTTTGCAACAACCTCAACGCCCAACTCCCAGTCTATTGCCCCCCTGTACCAGACCCCGAAAGATTCCTTAGAAGACTCTTTTCAGAACAAGTGGGACAATCTGGATGTGTACGTTTTCCCCCTTTTCACGCTGATAAGACATGGGCTCAGCAGAATAAAGGTGGCTCGAAGCCTACAGATGACTTTGGTAGCGCCCTGGTGGCTAGACAGAGAGAGTAGTTCGCGGACCTAAAGACCTATCGAGTCAACCGCCGTGGCCTCTGTCCGTCAGGTCAGATCTACTGAGTCAACCGCACTTCCTCAGGTTCCACGAAAACCCTCTCTCTCTTCGCCTTCACGCCTGGAGACTATCGAGCGACTCCTGAAGAAGGAGGGGTACTCCTCCTCCACAGCCAAGAGGATGTCCCTATAACTAAGAAAATCCTCTACCGTAGTCTACCAGGCGAAGTGGGCCGCCTTTACGAAATGGTGCGCGACAAAACAAATAAGACCTCTCAAAGCCTCGGTCCCTGACATAGCTGATTTTCTAGTGTACCTTAGGGATAAAATAGGAATGCCAATCCCGGCTATTAAAGGAGTACGAGCAGCCTTAGGCCAAGTCTTTCTCCTGAAAGGCATCGACCTGGGGACCTCAAGACACATAGGGATGCTGATTAGAAGTTTCGAACAATCCTGCCCTCCCCAAGCCAGGAGAGTGCCTAGATGGGACCTGGCCAAGGTCCTGAAAATGTTGTGTCGTCCGACCTTTGAACCACTCAGAGATATCGGGGACAAAGGTCTCACCCTCAAGAGGGTAGGTGAGATCCACGGTCTCTCCTACGACGTGGCACACTCCAAAGGGTGGAAGGAGGTATCTTTCAAGTTCGTACCCTCCTTTGTAGCAAAGACTCAGAACCCAGCAGTCTGGGACCCGAGGTTTGAAGGTTTCTCTTTTCCAGCCATCCCCAAGACAGGCAATACGGACGACCTGAAGTTATGCCCGGTCAGGACGATCAGGAAATACCTGGAAAGGACGGCCCATCTCCGTCCGGGTGCCAAGAACCTCTTCGTCTCTTCAGGCGTTAATAAGAAGCAAGTGTCCAAGAACACTATTTCCTTCTGGCTGAGACAAGTCATCACTAGGGCTTATGATGAAGACAAGGTGGCAGTACCAGGCACTCCCCGTCCCCATGACATCAGAGGCCTGAGCACTTCCTTGGCCTTTGAGAGAAATATGGCAGTGGGCCAGATCCTGCAGGCCGGCACTTGGTCACACCAGTCGACCTTCACGGCCCACTACCTCAAAGACTACTCAAGAAAGTCTTTGGATGGATTCTCCATTGGGACAGTCATCGCCGCCCTCCAAGCTGTGTAGTGGCAGGCTGGAAGACGTCCCCAACAAGTGAATAGTCTCATCCCTACTTCGTCAGGAGAAGACTCAGTAGAGAAAATGTCAAGAGGTAACCCTAAAATTATAAGCGTAAGTTTTCCCTGCTACCCCCTATCCGCTCTCTGTACCCCCGCATTACGTAGCCCTCCAGGCACCATGTGCCTAACCAAGTGGCAGAATGGCTCTCCCGCCTCCTAAAGTGTAAGTCTCCGAAGAGGTAATTCGAGGTAAAGTATTCGTGTCGGAACAAATGAAAAATTTTAAGTAATTTTTATTTTTCCTAACATACTTACCGAGAATTACCTCTGAGTAATGGCCCTCCCTTCCGTCCCCGAGTGCCATTCTTCTATTGCCGAGTCGGGCTAAACGGAGGACTTAATGAGATCCTGTCCCGGGAAAAGCAGTGACCTGCCCTAATCCGGGCCGCAGGAATTATCCTGGCGGCGGGGGTAGGAACTATCGGGAGCGAGATAGGGGGGGGGGGTAGCACGGGAAATCTTGGTCGAGATTGAGAGAGGTCCAAGGACCCTCCGAAGAGGTAATTCTCGGTAAGTATGTTAGGAAAAATAAAAATTACTTAAAATTTTTCATATATATATATATATATATATATATATATATATATATATATATATATATATATATATACATATATATATATAGATAGATAGATAGATAGATAGATAGATAGATAGATAGATAGATAGATAGATGTGAGAGAGAGAGAGAGAGAGAGAGAGAGAGAGAGAGAGAGAGAGAGAGAGAGAGAGAGAGATGCATGAGTATGCGAATAGAGATGGTGTGAGGGATCGGCATGAATTTTATGCTTTGATGAGGAACAACGTTAGCTTTCACGAAACTTTGAAGTGAATTTATTTAATGTCCCGTATGAAGGAATGATGATACACTACACAATTTGTTTCATGCAATGAGAAAAAATCCAGTTGATACCTTTGGTCATCAAATTATTTAGATTTTCCTGATTCGCATGTAGAGAAATTCCCACCCCAGCTGAGAGAGAGTGCTTTCAATTCCACTCCCTTTTGCTCCTACTCCTAATATTTCTTGTCCTCTTGTCTTACCAACGAAATTATTTCTCCTTATCCTCCTGGTATCTAGGAAAGTGACTTCCCTCCTTGTTTCATTGTAGCCTGGGTATTTCTGCTAGTTTTTTTTCTACCTATCTAAATATTCCTCACGTCTTCTCATCTTCCAGTTCCATTCCTTCCCCTTTATGAAAATCATCCTCATTGCCTTTCTTGCCATATCATATCCTTCCTTTTCCTAATTTTTTTTTATTTTTTTTTGTTTGCAGGTGTAATTTAACCTATTTTCATTCCCCTCTTCATTATTTTCCTGCTGTAGAAATTCCTCTTTTTTCCCTATTATTTCAGCGGGAACAGTTTCATTCTTCTTTTTCCTCCTCCTCCAAGCGAATTTCACGCCTATAACCTTGTAGGTTATTGACTTCCACCCTTGCTTGAGATCGTGATGGAAGATTTGGGAATGATAGACAATGATATCGATCATTTCACTTTTGTTCTCGGTTTAAAACTAATAGGTAAGCGTCTTTAACCCTATATTTATATATACCTTACGAAAAAGTGGACAGATGCCGGTCGCGTATTGGCTGTAAACTTGTAGCCTTTGGAGTTTTAAATCTCTAGCTTCAGGCCTTTAAGGTTATTGCCATCTCTCTCTCTCTCTCTCTCTCTCTCTCTCTCTCTCTCTCTCTCTCTCTCTCTCTCTCTCTCTCTCTGGGGGTAGAAAGTACTGGCAATAACCTAATGGCTTGAAACTAGAATTTTAAATCAAAGGCTACAAGATGAGAGAGAGAGAGAGAGAGAGAGAGAGAGAGAGAGAGAGAGAGAGAGAGGAGAGAGAGAGAGAGAGAGAGAGAGAGAGTTTACTTCATGCTGCTTCTTCATCAATCGATGAAGAAAGTTGGACAAGTAAACAGAGGTTTTGAATAGAAGTCAATTTGATTTCCCATTAAGCATCTCTCCTTTATTTTTCTTTTCAGTGTTAAACGAATTAGACGGCCTGTCTCGTGATGCCGCAGTAGCCAAGTACGGATCCGTGGGCCACGCCGTGAGGGTGCGAGAAGGGGCAGCAGCCGCCCTTCACTGCCTGAGGGAGGAGAAGCCTCACTCCGTCAAGACCGTGACCTCTCAGGGCTCTGTCCTCTCGTCCACCACCTTCACCGCCGAAATAGATGTCGCTGTAAGTAGCTAAAATTTAGAAGTAGGCTATTTTTCTCTAAGAAATAAATGACTGAGTATTCGTCAGTTACTGAGAAACTGAATTTTTCAATGTTTATCACCATAATTTATGCAGATTTTATTATTTGTCCCAATTTTCTAAATCAGTAGGGATGATAATCTCCGTCAATTCAATTCAAAGCTAGATTTGTAATGATTTGATTCCCTTCATAGATCAATTATGATGATAATTATAATGATGATAGTAATCGTTATAATAGTAAATATTAAGTTTGAAAAATTAAATGGCAATTTTAGACTTTTTTTGCAAAAAGAAAAAAAATTTAATGTAAATTGTGTATTCTGATTTAGGATGCCACCAACGACGACAAGATCCTCTCCTGCTGTGTCCACTTCTGCAGCGACTCCACTCAGAGGAGACCCATTAAAGGTTCGTGCCAGAAAGGATTTTGTGTGATATATATATATATATATATATATATATATATATATATATATATATATATATATATATATATATATATATATATATTATCTCATATATATATATATATATATATATATATATATATATATATAATATATATATATATATATATATATCTCTCTCTCTCTCTCTCTCTCTCTCTCCTCTCTCTCTCTCTCTCTCTCTCTCTCCTCTCTCTCTCTCTCTCTCTCTCTCTCTATATATATATATATATATATATATATATATATATATATATATATATATATATATATATATATATATATATATATATATAGCAAGAGATTTTGATGGACGAAAAAGAGTGAGGATATTTGGCTTACAATTCTCTCGAACCATTCACTCCCAGACTGCAGAATTCCTTTGTGAAATTCCCCGCCTTCTCCTGTATTTCTTTTTACCCTTTTCTTTGGGGACTGGGTTTTTTTTTTTTTTTGGGAGGGGGGGTTAATTTTTGCTCGTCTCTGTGTCTGTACACCAGGATAAAGACCTTGGTATTTTCATGATATAATATTTGAAAAGGGTATCCTTTTCAAATTTGAATTTTCCAAATTATTGAGAGCATTTTAATATTTCTAAAGCCAACAGCAATATATGTTGCACAGATTTCAGTTGCGGGTAAAACTGCGATAATATTTTTTTTATTGAAAGTTCGATAACTTTCTTTTTCTTTTTTAGAAATGGTTGATGTTATATGTTTAAAACTCTTGAAAAGTCAACACAACCGTTAGATTTATATGAGAATCTTACGTTAGGCTGTTATTAATGGCAAAGCATCATTGCCATAGTTGAAAAGTAACAGACGTTCCAAGTTGAGAAATATAGATATTAGTTTGTAAGTAAAGATATTTTCATGTCAATCCTAATTTAAATCGTTAAATTTTACTGAAGATATTTAGAGTTTTAAATATCAGAAAAAAATAAAGAATAACCGTTTAGGGAAATTCCAAGTAACTTGTGGAAGCAGCACTTTTTCCAGTTTGAAAAAAAAAAATCAAACCAAGTCTTGTGTAGCCTCTCACTTCATGGTTAGCTTTGTTCGATTATCAATTCGTGGTTTATCTATTCTTACCCATGACACAGCCGTGTTTCAATACTTGTTCCATTTCGGATAACACGGGGTTTGGTTTGAGAACTAAATGATTTCGAAATGTTTTATTCTACATTGTTTTAAAGAAAATGTCAGATTTATCAGAACCATGAAAAAACCTATGTTTAAAGATTCAAATAAAGGTTGAGCATTCTCAAATACAATAATCTTGTTGAGAAAAATAGATTGACATTGAGCGATTTTCTGTTAGAGGTAATATGTAGAGAAATAGTCCTTGGTAGAATCCTAGGCTTTACCTCTTCACTTACAAAGTTATAAAACTTCTTAAAGACATCCCTTTCGACATATTAATTTTAGTTTACAATTTCGATGGAGTTTTATATATTAAAAAATTTTATAAAACCTTTCTTTTAGATTTGTTATTCATGCGGCTTTTAAGGTAAAACTGTATAGGACTGCGAAAGCACAGTGACAGATTTCCAATTTCCATCTTTTGACGTTAATCCAGTTTTAAATTAATCTTCCTGCTTTAGTTTTAATTATGTAAAGTTTTCCAATACTTAGATACTCTAAGAATTTCCCTCCGTTTAACAGGAATTTATGGGCGTTGATGACTTTCCTTAGTGTCTAGGTACATTCTGGTTTACAACAATTTGCTCCATTTTCTTGATGTTAAAGGATCCATTTTCTTGATGTTAAAGGATCCATTTTCTTGATGTTAAAGGATTTTCCTCCGTGCCCAGCTAACTTCTGGGTCTCTAAGAATTTCCATCCTTTTTCCTGGATTTTCTGGGCTTAAGAATTTTCCTCCGTATTCTAAAAATTTCTGGGTTTCAAGACTTTTCCTACATTATCAGAAAACTTCTTGTTTAAAAAAAAAATTCCTCCCCTTTCTAGGGCATTCTGGGTTTTAAAAATTTTCTTCCGTTTACAGTACCTTGTAGTTTTTTTGAAGCTTGGGATTTTTTCTCCGTTACCAGATACCTTCTGGGTCTTTAGAATTTTTTCTTTGTTTTTTTTCAAGACTTTCTGGATATCAAGAATTTTTTTTCCATTACCAGATACCTTCTGGGTCTTTAGATTTTTTCTTTGTTTTCCAATACTTTCTGGATGTTGAGAATTTTTCTCCGTTTCCAGATACCTTCTGGGTCTTTACAATTTATCTTTGTTTTTTAATACTTTCTTGATATTGAGAATTTTTTTCCGTTTCCAGATACCTTCTGGGTTTTAAAATTTTTCTGTTTTTTAAAGACTCTGGATATTAAGAAATGTCCTCCGTTTCCAGATACCTTCTGGGTCTTTATAATTTTTCTTTGTTTTTCATGACTTTCTGGATATCGAGAATTTTTCTCCATTTCCAGATACCCTCTGGGGTGTTTAGAGTTTTTCTTTGTTTTTCAAGACTTTCTGGATATTAAGAATTTTTCTCTCTATTTCCACTACCTTCTGGGTCTTTAGATTTTTCCCTTTTTTCAAAACTTTTTGGATATTGAGATTTTTTCTCGGTTTCCAGATACCTTCTGGGTCTTTAGATTTTTTCTTTATTTTAAAGACTTTCTGGATATTGAGATTTTGTTTTTGTTTCCAGTACCTTCTGGGTCTTTAGATTTATCTTTTGTTTTTCAAGACTTTCTGCATATTGAGAATTTTTCTCCGTTTCCAGATACCTTCTGGGTCTTTAGAATTTTTCTGTTTTCCAATACTTTCTTGATGTTGAGAATTTTTCTCTGTTTCTAGATACCTTCTGGGTCTTTACAATTTATCTTTGTTTTTTAAGACTTTATGGATATTGAGAATTTTTTTGTTTCCAGATACCTTCGGGGTCTTTAGACTTTTTCTGTTTTTCAAGTTTTTCTGGATATCGAGAATTTTTCTCCGTTTCCAGATACCTTCTGGGTCCTTAGAATTTTTCTCCGTTCCCAGATACCTTCTGGGTCTTTAGTATTTTTCTCTGTTTCCAGATAGCTTCTGAGTCTTTACAATTTTTCTCTGTTTCCAGGTACTTCTGGGTCTCTAGCCTTTTCCTTTGTTTTTCAAGACTTTTTGGGTATTGAGAAATTTTCTCCGTTTCCAGATAGCTTCTGGGTCTTTAGAAGTTTCCTTTGTTTTTCAAGACTTTCTGGATATCGAGAATTTTGTCTCTTTCCAGATACCTTCTGTGTCTAGAGAATATTCCTCAGATTTCCTAGTCTTCTAAACTTTCCATTGATATTCAGCAGCTCTAAAGCCTCCTCCAAAGTCAAATCTAGCCGAATTTTCATCTCTTGTCCTTTTCATCAAATGATCCACTTGTATATCAGGTTACTTGAAATATAGCCTAATGCCAATTGCTTAAAAAGCTAAGCTTCAGTTGTCATAGAATAATTACATTTCATTATTGCGGGATCATATGATGATTTATACAGTAGCTTAGGTGTCAGTAAACTATACATTGTGATAATAATGACCTAGTTCATTTGTTATTCCTTGGTGGCTTGTTCTCGTACTGTGGACTAAGTAATCATATTTGCTCCAAGGACATTAACGCGTAAATGCTGTAATAAAGTAATTTTTGTTATTTCAATATGCATTTAATTACGAATCGCATTTAATCACGCATAAGATTAACGAAACTTTAACACAAGTTCAACGTTACTATGAGATATGAAATGTTTCAACATACTTGAATACTTGTCTTAATTGAGGAGAATTCATTACAGGTAACTTGACTATCGATGGCCATTCCCTTTATGTCCGTCCCCTCCTTTTCATACTTTTACAACTTCAATATTTTATTTTATATTGAAGAGGAATCGATGCGTTCTTAATGGTGTTCTATATCTCTTCATACTTGCCTATAAAGCAAACAAACATACCTTGTTAAAATTTATTCTATCCATATTAAATGTGTGAATAATAAGTTTTAAAATGTTTATATATTTTAATCATTAAAACAATACATTATGTTCACGCCAAATGTGGTACCATGTAAACATGTCATATCACAACCCTTTAATAAATAAACATTTGCAGAAAAATATTTGGAGTAATACTATTTATTGACTAATTCATTTTGTTGGACATACTTTACAGATTTATTTCATGAAATACCTTTATAATATTGCATTTCAGGGATAGTGAGAACATACATTTATATACATAATTAAAGAGCGTTACTTATTAAATGTACCAGACAATGTACAAATATATTTTCGTGTGAGTAACGCTGTAATGCCAGGCTATGATACTAAAAGTGCCTTTTCTTCTCGTGTCCACAGCTGGGGTTCGCCGTCTGTACCGGGAAGTCGTTCTGCTGACGGAGGATAGGAACCTTCGGGTCAAAGCCCACGCCCGTGACGTGCCCGTTCGTAATCTCCTGGATTTTGCAAGATGGGCGGGAATTCGGTAAACTGGCCTAACTGATGCGAACTTCCACGCCAGTTTTAATTTCAGGGTTGTTTAAAAGTAAACAAAAATATTCTGGTCATCGCAGCCCACCGACCTCTTTCTTTTAAGGTAAGGAGAGAGAGAGAGAGAGAGAGAGAGAGAGAGAGAGAGAGAGAAAGAGAGAGAGAGAGAATAGTAACGTTCATTTTGTTATATATATATTGTATACAAGCATGATGAGATGGGGATTTTATGAAAATGATAAGGGAGAGTAATTCCAGTCCGCTTAGATTCAACAAAAGCGAGGATTAAGTAAAGTGGAGAGTTATTAGCGCAAGTAGAAATTGCACAAGAATGAGAATATTTGAGTGTGTGAGATAAGGGTACTGCATATAATGTTATATTTGCCTTGGATAACAACGTACGAATATTGAATAAATTAGTAGTAAGTGGCAGAGGGAAATGAAGTAGGTATCACCAGGTAGTGAGAGATAGGAAAGAAAAAAAAAATTATATGATCTCAACAAACAAGGGGAGCCAAAAAGACCACGTTTAAATTATATATATATATATATATATATATATATATATAAAATGGGAGAATGAGTTACGAGTTAATTGGATAAAAGAAGATTGGAAATAGAAATAAGGATAAAATTTGGAAGTGAAAGTAGAAAGAATTCATAATTAGAAATTGGTTTATAATATCTATATAGTAAGAGCTGAGATTTACGATAAACATTGGTAATTTAAATACTGTCAAAAAGTTAAATTTATAAAAAGTAATGTTACGGGAAATAGATTGAGGTATATGATTTTGTTTATAGGACGAGAAAGGTCGATTTGGAAGGTATCATTGAACATTAATGGCGACAAACGGATTAGAAGATTGATAATGTAATTAATCTGATCAATTTAGTAGCTCGAGAAATATAATCGAGTTATCAAAATGCAAGAAATTACAGAATCCTTGTGTATGAGAGAATGGACACTTAATTGATAAAGAATTTTAGAAATAATTTTGAGCACAGAGAGAGAGAGAGAGAGAGAGAGAGAGAGAGAGAGAGAGATTAATGGGTAATAGGTTAAAACAATTTATACAAATTGGAGTACCTTATATATTGTCAAATTTAATAGGATTTAAAAAGCATGAAGTAAATTGACATAATAATGGATTAAAAGAATTTAATTTTAAAATTTGACCTGATTTTCATATATCCCATGGCTAGGTACCCGGATAACAAAAATGAATCACAGGTGTGACAGCCAGCGTATATTTCTTCAGCAAGCCGCCATCTCTCTGGAATTAGCACAGACATTTTCGCCCTGTTAAGTACTGCGGTGTAGAGAATCTTGGGTAAAGTTGATGCTTGATGTATTTGACCACCGTCATAATATGATCTACTGCTGCCTAAGTTGTCTTCTCCTTCCGACGTACAGAATCTGTTAACCTGCGTGGGGGATATTCCTCATCCATTCGACGGGTCCCCAATGCTTCTTCTACGTCGCTTGGATGTCACCCTGTCATCCATCCGCTTTCTCCATCCAGCAAGCCTGTGTAAATAGATAGAAAAAAAATGCCAAATTGACTTTGCACAAAAAAAAAAGTAGTTTTGTTTTGTGTTCGTCGTGTGTTTGCGCACGCGTAATCAGAATATATTTCTGCATTGCCATGTGTATGTGTATATATAAGCCGACTGTACCTCAAAGTTATTGTGTACTATTTTTATAAAATTACGGGAAAAATATATTTTAGTAAAAATTCAGATTAGAGATTTACTTCAAGGGAAAAACATGTTCATTCAAATAAACAAATTTGTATAAATTGGCAGTTTTATTTTGAGAAGTTTGGGAAAATTAAGTAATGTTTTAAAGTTTTTTAACAATACCTATGATTTTGTTTGCTTTAATGGGTATATATAGTGCCAACAATTTTATTATGATATGGAGATACAAAAACCTTATACTATTTTGTAATGTTTAAGAAACAGCATGTGTATTGAAAGTTTCCTGTATACGTGTAATGAAGATTACTTCTTTGAAATGAAAATGAATCTCAGCTTGATATACTTTTTGTAGTCTCAACTTTTTTTTAAATGCAATCCTTATACAGTCATTTGAAGTTATATTTACCTTTACATTAAGCCAAACAAAATCCATTGAAAGAAGCCATCCATGAAAAAATGGAAAATGGAGCAGGCTTCTGGTACAAACTCTACGCAAATAGTATCCATGTTTCAACTATCTTGTCCATGTTCTGCTATTTTTACCTTTGATGTTACGCCCTTTTTTTTAACGGTAAAATACTTTTATGCAAACATGAACTAGTTTTCCTTAATTTAGTTTATGCAAACATTGAACAAGTTTTCGTTAATTAAAGTTGATATTTGTAGATCATTCGTTGTGAAATAATTTCAAAAGGAAAATATTTTCACATGCAAAAAGGGGTTTGCGAAATCAGATCCCTTTTTGCGAAATCAGAGTCGAAGTATGTTTATAGCTGACAAAGTTTTTGTTTGAGCTAGTTTTTTTTCTGTGCTTTACTTTGTAGTGTCTAAAAGCTTTGATTACACGGTTGTGATAATTAGTCAAACAGTTCTAAGCTAATGTACATTTAATTATGTTTACAAACTGTCCCACTTCGTGTGCCAGATTTAAGTGTGTGTGAAAGAGACTAATTTAAAATTATCCGAAATGCCAGTTTTCTGTTCATATAGAAAAGCAGGGGAAGTCTAATTTCTGCAACTTTCTGATATTCCCTTCAAATTTAGTAGTGTTGTATATCATTGAACTAGTTCCCATTATTTTTGCTTATCAGCGACATAACGAAAATGTCAAATCTTAGTTGTCTTTCCGAAGCAATTGAAAATTCTTTCGATTTTATCAGAAATTAAAAAAGAAAAACATTTTGGAACATATGAAAAAGAACATCGATTCGGAAATAAGATGATAGAAAATAAACTTTCAAACTATTTGCTTACAGATTTTTTAAATATACGAAATACAGTTATTAATTCAGCAGTTATGCACAAGCCTTTCATTATTTAATAGTTGGGTTTCAAGGAAATTTATCAATATTAACTGTGCATAAAAAAAAAAAAATATTCTGGTAGATAGAACGAAATTATCTATCTTCATATGGGCATTTTGCTCCAATTCCATTGTCTGTGTATCAAAATCAATATTTCTTTTCAAGTTTAATTTTTTTGAAAAGGCAATATGTCGTGTTATTTCAGGTGTTTTTTGTGTACGAAGGATTTTTAGTTTTTTTTTTTTCTTTTTACCTTGATGTTTTTAATGTGAAGTATTTCGTTTTTCCCCTTGATTTGTTTTTCTTTTCATATTTAGTTTAGTCGAACGTTCAGATCACAAATATTTCGTCAAGTCTTGTGTAACTTGTTTCTACCCTGAAATGTTTAGTTGTTTCTGCCTTGGAAATTTTTTGAAGTGGAGAATATCATTATTTTGTGCCATGTCTTAAATAATTTTTATTTTATTATCGAATTATTATATGAATGCCATTTTCTGTTTGCATAGTTCACGGAAGGATCCTTTTCGTCTGAATCAAATTAGTTTGTGTGTGTGTGTGTTCCTGTCAGGGGTTATTCCACTTAATTACAAACAAGTTATTAAAGTCACGGAAGGGATGTTAAGGAGTTTTCTGTTCAACTCAGCATATCAAAGATTTATATCAGTAGTGCAAACAAAGCCTTTTCCAGTCATCACATCCTCGGATTCGTTTTAGAGTAAAGCTCTTCAAGTATATTTGCCTTGAATACTTTTTATTCCATTTCTTGCAGATATTTCTAGTACAAACTAATCTTAAAGCGTGTCTTAAGTTTTCATGTACATATATAACAGTGATTATGTGTAACGTTATCTACTATTTTCTTTATTGATAGATAAGTAAGATTTAGTGGTCTGGACTATTAAAATGTTTGAGCTACGCCTTTTGAAATTAAGAATTGCTAATTTTGGAGATTACCATAAATTTAATATTTTTATGAACATTGTGGCGGAAATCCAATCAAGAGTTTAAATATTATTTCTTATATCAGCCAGTATTTTCTAAAAAAAAAAAAAGAAATATAGATGAAATAAAAAAATTAAAGTAATCTGCTTTCCTTGCAAATACATAATTGGTTTAGTTTAAAAAAAGAAAAAAATTCCATATATAAAACGTATAAAGATCAAAGGAATATGATAGAGAGCTTATTCCATGATATACGGTATACGTGAAAAGTTTCTATTTACAAACACTGCTGTAGGAAAATGTCCCGTAGCTATTTGATGTATATTTTTAGTGTTCTTTTTCTCTTGTGCGATACGGCTACCCTGATAGCAATGCCGTGGCAAACGGAACGCCTAAAGTTTCAGAATTTTTAGAAAAGGATATTTTGACTTATGTTGGTATTTTTCATTTTTTGTATTTTTCATTTTGTGTGTGATGCGAGATTTTTTGCTTTATACCATTGCTATAAAGCAAGCGATTGTTACAATTTATTTTTCCAGATTAAAAAAGATATTTCTTTTTTCATTACACAAAACTTTGTATTTTTTAGGTTAACAGTTTAGCGTAAAAGCATTGCTGGAGGAAACGAAACCCAAAATGTCCTTTATTAATTTGATATAGTGACATTTTGACAAGTAATGCTACCCTTTTTATGTAGAGTAGTTTCAAATTATGCTTTTTGTTTTACTTATGGATGAAAATAACCTTACCGTGAATTTTTGATAAGGAAAATGCCGTTACTTTACCGATCCTTCTGTATAAAAACGGCGAAATAAAAAAAGAATATTTTATGTTGATAAAATAGCTGAAATCTATCATACGTTTTTATGGAGTTGCCCCGGCGAGTCCTGAAGCTTATTAAGCATTGCTATTTTTGAAGAGCCTTAATTGCCTTGCTGTCATTTTTATTACCCCGAAATATACACTTCTTAAAATTTTTGCTTCCCAACTTCCTCTGGAGAAGTTAATTTGCAATCTGAAATTAAAATTTAAGTCTCTCAAAGCTTCGTTATAAATTAGCTTTCAAATAACTTTTCTTGAGCATTTAAATGATTTCCTAAAAGGTGGCTTTTTTTACCTTTTCAATCTTAACGTTATTGGCAGTAAAATATTCGAGTTGAAAAAAATGCTATTTTGGTTAATTATCGAGATCAAACGCATGTGATTCTTATGATTGGCCAATTTATGGTATAATTTAACGGTAAAGTGCTAGTTAGTGGTGAGAGAAAAAAGATATTAGAAATGTTTTCAATTTGGTTTCTGTACAAAAATAATATGATGTTCATTTGTCAATACTCATGTACAACAGCACCAGTGTAATTGTTTACTATCGACCAAAACTAAATCTGATAATGTACTTAAAATTATGTGTCCGCCAAGTACAATATCAAAATGTAAATAACTAAATAAATATTGGAATTTTACGGTTGTTTCAATTTAAGAAAATTAATGAAGGCATGAACGTGTGTTGCTTCGTCAGTAGAAAAACTGATCAGGCAATATTAGAGTGATTATTACTAGCTAAGCTACAACCCTAGTTGGGAAAGTAAGAAGCTATAAGCCTAAGGGATCCAATATGAAAAATAGCCCCCGTAAGGAAACGGATAGAATAATGTGCCTAAATGTAGGGTACATTTAGACACACTGTTCTATCCGAAGACTTTCGCTCAAGACAGTAGAAGACCATGGTACAGAGGCTACGTATTTCCCAAGACTAGAGAACATCGGATTGATATTAGTGTGTCCTACAAGATCTGCTTACAACAGCTAATGAGTCAATTCCACCTTTATCAAGAGAAAAGTACCCAATGAGTAATTACATTGTAGTAGTGAGCCCCCTTTAGTGATAGGAATTTTTCAATTATCTAAGAGTTGTTTGGTGTATGAGGAAAGAAGAGAATGTGTAAAGTTTAGGCCAGGCTATTCGGTGTATGTATGTGTAGGCAAAGCAAAAATTGGCCGTAACAGAGAGGGATACAATGTAGTACTCTGGCCAGTTAAAGGACCCAATAACACTATACTCATTTTTTTTTTCTTTTTAATGAGGCCCATTTGCACTGATTCACAGCGGTGACCTTATAGCTCGGTAAAGTTGCCTGCTATCTGATTGGTTAGAATTATCTTGTCCAACCAATCAGCGACCAGGAAACTTTTCCGAGCAAAAAGGGCACCCCTGCGAGTCAGTGTAAATCTGCCTCACTAAAAACAATTGACTATAGTAGTGGTATCTCAGCGGGTAGCTGATGTGTTGCCCAACCTACTAACACCTTCAATCGAATTTGGCCTCTATAGCCAGATGTAAGGCTATTCTGCGTCCAAGTAGGAACGTGGGTAAATCAGCCTTACACAGATGAAAGACAGAAGCAATACGGGTAAATTAGAGGGTGAAACTATTATTGCAGTTAAGGGACGAAAGAATGTTGCGAAGACCCGTAAGCAATGGCTACAGTTCACCGCGTGAGGCGAATAAACAACACTAACACTGACACCCACCCACGACTGTCCTTGGCTTTAGTTCTCAAGATTCAACACTGGCTATTCACGAAATGGAAACCATAGAATCCCATAGATTATACGATCCTAAAGATATACGCATGGACTTTTTACCCGGCTCCAAAAATAGTTACATAGCTTATAAGGAAAACATTAGACTCAGTGGTTACCGCTATTAACCATTTTTATGGTAAAACTTTTGTTGAACAGATGGTTGTATTCTCCATTATTTTATTTCTTTCACCTTTGCTAAAGCACCATTAATTTATGTGTATAAGCATTGCTCATTTTGTAATAAGCAAACACCAATATTATCAAACCGAGAAAAAATTGTAAACATCTTGAGAATCTATTACTATGAACGAACTCTTGAATGCTATGCTACGTGAACAACACTTGAAACTTAAAAAAAAAAAAAGGTACTTAGCTTGAGTATCTTGATGGCGATCGTTGTAGTGCATCTGAAGGAAAAAAAAAACCGAAATTAGATCGAGTGAAATTGAGCTTAACTAAATAAGGAGGTTAGTGCTTACTTAAACTAGGCCCTTAGTTACTCTTGCAGGTTTCAAAACATTAATTTTGCGTTCGAATTTATCATCTCTATGCTTAAACTTTTGCAGGTTTCTTAGCATTGAGTTTATGTTTGAATTTACTATCTTATCTTAACAAGGGTCTAATTTTAGTAACAAACTGAGGTGGTTGTTGGTTCTATCGCATAATGATTCAAGTTAGAAGAGCCAAAATGTACCTCGCCTCTAGGTTCTACAGTAGAGCTTTGAAAATTGTCTCCAAAAGATTGTATGTAAAGCTCTCACTGGACATCCAAAGTACTGATGATATAAAGGCTTTCAAGAAGAAGTTGAACGTTGTTTTGTTCTCGATGATACCGAGGATTTGACATTTAGATTACGCCATATGATACTGTAAGTGCTTAAGCATGCATACGTTAAACAAGTATTGTAAGTTCTGCAAAGCATATGAGTTATCCACGTGTAAACTCTAAGAAACCCGTCCTTAGAGTGAAAGTAAATATTATGTAAAGACTTAGCCAAAGAAAAGAAGGGAACTAAACGTTTCGGACTCGGGACGTTTATAATATTTACAGAAATCTGTGTCGCTGTCGATGAAGGAATCTTGAATGTACTTCCTTGGTTTGGGCATTTCCCCGTGATTATGATACATTCATGATGACGCTGAATAATTTAGACTCTTGGCAGTGCCGGCCTTGTCCTAAATTATTTACAGTAATATAATTAAATTCATAATTGGTAGCGGTAAAAAATAAGAAAAGTTCCAGTTGTATTCGTATATAGTAGAGAGAGAGAGAGAGAGAGAGAGAGAGAGAGAGAGAGAGAGAGACTAAATATAGTTATGATGGGAAGGAAAATAGTAACGTTTATTACATTAGATATCTATTGCATACATGCGTGATGCATCGGATGGGGAATTTCAAAAGGATAAGGGAGAGTAATTCCAGTTTGTTTAGATTCAATACAAATGAGGAATAAGTAAAGTGTTGATTTATTAGAGCGAGTAGAAATTGCATAAGTTCCGAACATCCAACTGAAAATGAAGTGTAGGTTGTCAAAAAATTCTGCAGCGCTAAATTACCTTCCCGGCCATATGGCCCCCTTACATAAATGAAGGATTAAATCAATATAACCTTTCAAACTCAAAACAAACACGGATCCACACTTCCGTTATTTTTTCTTCAAGTCTTAACTGTGGGTCTTATTATAACCCATCACCGCTTCCAACAAACTACCTAGGAATACTGGAAAATTCAGTATGTGATTAGCAAAGCCAGAGATATTAAGTATAGGCCTCTTCTTTTATCCGGGATTGACACATCATCAGCTTACAATTTCTTGGTAGTTTATTCTTGCCAATCCTTAAGATAAGGCATAGAAACTTTTCAGTTGTTAAGATTTAACGTTTTTTTACGATATTGTTATCTCCGTAAAAAAAAAAAAAAAAAAAAAAAGAAAAAAAAAAGAAAAAAAAAAAAAAAAAAAAACTTAGAAAACGTGTGGCCTTTTTTATTTTGACGTTCCAACACACATGAAAGCAAACCACTTTTTCTAACCAATAAATTTGGTCGCATCGTTGGAAGAGAAGACTAATTAACTCGAGCCCATTCCAAACTGAAGAAAATGGCAAGCAATGTTTTTTCTTGGACTGAAATGAACATTGAACACGCAGTCATCCTATATGAGAAACTTTATATTTTTTCACCTTTCGGTGGTCTTTTCGTCTACCGTTTGTCTCCCTAACAGTATTAATACTTTTTCTTTTCAATTTTCATCACTTGTTTTCTTAATATTTGTCTACTTATCTGTTAAATTTCATCCTTGTTTATGAACTAACCTCCCTCCCTTTCCGAAAGTGAAAACACGATTCGCTAGTCTGATTTGAACAAAATCATAGTAATAACAACTTGCATTCTTGTTATATGACGATATTGTTCTAAATGCCATTCCTACCAGGCATTTGTAACCTCAAGACATTCAGGACTCCATCCCGGTCCAACTAGCAAGATCTGAAATGCGGGCAAAATCACTTTGATTCTCTTCACTAACATTCAGCGTCACGAATTTCTTTCATTCGACACGCGAACATTACAATTCTCATGCTGTCTTGCACGGGCTGCCTTCACAATCGAAAGTAAACAGGTAGATCTTGTTAGCATGCAGGTTATTTATTGTTACTCGCCGACTATTCCAATGTAGTAAAGCTTCAAAAAAACAAGTAAGATAGTAGAATTACGACTGAACCGATTTAGATTTTCATTTGTAAATACTGTTTCCAACGGCTAAAATAGTTGGATTCGAAAGGAAAAGACATCGGAAACGTGTTTGATACACACTCGGGAGCGCTCGAATTTCCTAGCGGGATGATTTAGTTAAAGCTCGTCTCGTGTTGCTCTCTTTCGAAGAAATTATTTCGTTTGTCAAATGACAATTTTGAGGTAAAAGCAATGTTTTTCTCCGGAAAAGACAAATGTGGTTTAGGCTGAAATGGGGCAAACTAACAAACAACTGTTGTGAATAATAAAAGGCTTGGAAAGTCGAATTACAACGGTATTCTTGATGTACTGTACTGTTATCACAGATAATATAAAAGTTAAATCAGTTATTTTAATATCATTAATAACAGTTGTATTTGTAGAACTATGGATGTAGAGAGATTTTTTAAAAATCAAATAACAATAAAACACACGAGTCTCCAACTGAATCTTAATACCAATCATATTAGATTTATTATAGTGAACATCAGTAATGTTTGTAGTGAAAGCCGCTGCAATAACAGTACAAAAAAGTACTTGAGCGGTAAAATATTAAAATACAGTCCATATGGAAAGAGAACATAAAAAAGGCAGTAATAATATCGACAATGAAAGAATAGAACTGGTGATGGCCGGAATAAGTGATAATAATTTTCGTAAAAACCTGACCAAAAAGTAAAATGTTCAGTATGAATTTGGGTTACCACAAACGACCAACGCAAAAAAAAAAATGTTTTTTTTGATCCCTCCAGTTGTTAACTCGGTCGTCAGGACTCGCTTAATGAGGCCCAGACCGTGCGCGCGTGCATGCAAATGTACAAAAGGACAATGGCCCTACGTAAGCCGTGCGCTCCTGAATACACAGGAACCTCGTCCAAGTTTATCCTACGTCAGGAAGTGTTGACCGTCTATTAAAACTTTAATCTATTTTTACAGCACCGAATCAAAGAGCCATTTTTAAACCTAGCGGATAGACTTGGCTAAACGCTTTTGTTTGGCCGTGTTTGACATCTCTCTCTCTCTCTCTCTCTCTCTCTCTCTCTCTCTCTCTCTCTCTCTCGTTAAAACAAACCCAATCTGAAGATTATATTTGTGATTTGAAGGGGATTTTAACTGGTTATAAATTAGAATTATCAAACCTTATCCAAATTATGCACATTTCATTCAATTGAAGCTATTTGATTTAATTTGGAAAAGAAACGGACGAATAAATATGTAGAATATCAATTTGGAAGTCAACACAGCAAAAGAAAGACATATCAATTCAATCCTAATAATTCTCTCTCTCTCTCGCTCTCTCTCTCTCTCTCTCTCTCTCTCTCTCTCTCTCTCTGACTTTAACCAATGTTTCAAGGTTTGTATTCTATAAACCTTTCCCTAAACAAAAAGTTGAAGGTTGATTTTATAACCACGAAAAGGGAATTTATTTTTGCAATACAATTTATGCAACTGGAGGCACAAGACGAATATTCTAAAGATCATTATTTACAATGAACAATGGCATTATGGCCCGTCTAAATTCATATTAAAATATAACAACATTCTGCAAACCAGGGTGCTGTCCTAATTTCGGAGACAAGTGCCCCGGGGGGAAGACAGATGAATTTCAGACTTTGACAGTACAGGGGCCACTGGCCATATGGCTATGGAGAGAGAGAGAGAGAGAGAGAGAGAGAGAGAGAGAGAGAGAGAGGTGTAATTTTGAGTTCCACTTCCCTATTAGAAGTGGATAATTTTCCCTTTCAAGGAATGTTAAAATCTTGCGAAAAAAGTTATCTAAATCTTTAAGACAAAATTGAATGAATATTAACTCATGAAGATAACATGGAGATAAAATTCCATTAAATTATACCAGGAATAAGAGACCGAATGATAAAAAATCTTTTTAGATTGAGAAAGGGAAATATAGTTTGTGAGAAAATAGTGTGTGTGTGTGTATGTGTGTGTGTGTGTGTGTGTGTGTTTGTTAGAAGGAGAGAAAAAAGAAGGAATGGTCTGGGGTGAAAGAGGAATATGTCAACAACCCCAACATGAATTCGCAAAGGGAATCACACTGTTCAAGAGGGGTGTCAAAATCCCCCTCTTGTCATACGGACAGTTTTAACAGAGCTGGACAAAGGATGAATCATTGAAATGCTGGCTGGCTGGCTGGCAGGCAGTCTCTCTCTCTCTCTCTCTCTCTCTCTCTCTCAGGTCATAGGTCAGAGGTATTCTGATCGCCAACACTTTTTTCAAAAGATGTGAAAAGGTTTATTTTTCTCTTTATTGACAAAGGTGAAAATAAAAAATTTACATGTTACTGTGAAACAGTGTATGAGAACCAATCTCTCTCTCTCTCTCTCTCTCTCTCTCTCTCTCTCTCTCTCATATAACATACGAAGATATAAATTAAAAAACGAA
>NC_090737.1:96614893-96617233 GCF_036898095.1 Palaemon carinicauda | reverse complement strand
GTTGTTAAGATTTAACGTTTTGTTTTTACGATATAGTTATCTCCGTAAAAAAAAAAAAAAAAAAAAAAAGAATTAGAAAACGTGTGGCCTTTTCCATTTTGACGTTCCAACACATATGAAAGCAAACCACTTTTTTTAACCAATAAATTTGTTCCCATCGTTGGAAGAGAAGACTAATTAACTTGAGCCCATTCCAAACTGAAGAAAATGGCAAGCAAGGTTTTTTCTTGGACTGAAATGAACATTGAACACGCAGCCATCCTATATGAGAAACTTATTTTTTCACACCTTTGCGGGGTCTTTTCGTCTACCTTATGTCTCCCTAACAGTAATACTTTTTCCTTTTCAATTTTCATCACTTGTTTTCTTAATATCTATCTACTTATCTGGTAAATTTCATCCTTGTTTCATTATCTAATTCTTTAACCTCCCTCCCTTTCTGAAAGTGAAAAACAAGATTCGCTAGTCTGATTTGAACAAAATCATAGTAATAACAACTTGCATTCTTATTATATGACGATATTGTTCTAAACACCAATCCTACCAGCCATTTGTAACCTCAAGACATCTAGGACTCCATCCCCAGTCCAACTAGCAAGATCTGAAATCCGAGCAAAATCACTTTGATTCTCTTCACCAACATTCAGCGTCACGAATTTCTTTCATTCAACACGCGAACATTACAATTCTCATACTGTCCAAGGTCTATTATATATCTGGACCGTGATACTGTCTTGCACGGCCTGCCTTCACAATCGAAAGTAAACAGGTAGATCTTGTTAGCATGCAGGTTATTTATTGTTACTCGACGACTATTCCCACGTGGTAAAGCTTCAAAAGAACAAGTAAGATAGTAGAATTAAGACAACCGATTTAGATTTTCATTTGCAAATACGGTTTCCAACGGCTAAAATAGTTGGATTCGAAAGGAAAAGACATCGGAAACGTGTTTTGATACACACTCGGCAGCGCTCGAATTTCCTAGCGGGATGATTTAGTTAAAGCTCGTCTCGTGTTGCTCTCTTTCGAAGAAATTATTTCGTTTGTCAAATGACAATTTTGAGGTAAAAGCAATGTTTTTCTCAGGAAAAGACAATGTGGGGTAGGCTGAAATGGGGCAAACTAACAAACAACTGTTGTGAATAATAAGAGGCTTGGAAAGTCAAACTTACAACGGTATTCTTGATGTACTGTACTGTTATCACAGATAATATAAAAGGCAAATCAGTTATTTTTATAGCATTAATAACAGTTGTATTTGGAGAACTATGGATGTAGAGAGATTTTTAAAAAATCAAATAACAATAAAACACACGAGTCTCCAACTGAATCTTAATACCAATCATATTAGATTTTTTATAGTAACATCAGTAATGTTTGTAGTGAAAGCCGCTGCAATAACAGTACAAAAAAAGTACTTGAGCGGTAAAATATTTAAATACAGTCCATATGGAAAGAGAACATAAAAAAAAAGGCAGTAATAATATCGACAATGAAAGAATAGAACTGGTGATGCCGGAATGTGACAATAATTTTCGTAAAACCTGACCAAAAAGTAAAATGTTTAGTATGATTTTGGGTTACCACAAACGACCAACGCAAAAAAATGTTTTTTTTGATCCCTCAAGTTGTTAACTCGGTCGTCAGGACTCGCTTAATGAGGCCCAGACCGTGCGCGCGTGCATGCGTGCGTGTAAATGTACAAAAGGACAATGGCCCTACGTAAGCCGTGCGCTCCTGAATACACAGGAACCTCGTCCAAGTTTATCCTACGTCAGGAAAGTGTTGACCGTCTATTAAAACTTTAATCTATTTTACAACACTGAATCAAAGAGCCATTTTTAAACCTAGCGGATAGACTTGGCTAAACGCTTTTGTTTGGCCGTGTTTGACATCTCTCTCTCTCTCTCTCTCTCTCTCCTCTCTCTCTCTCTCTCTCTCTCTCTCTCTCGTTAAAACAAACTCGATCTGAGGATTATATTTGTGATTTGAAGGAGATTTTACCTGGTTATAAATTAGAATTATCAAACCTTATCCAAATTATGCACATTTCATTCAATTGAAGCTATTTGATTTAATTTGAAAAAGAAACGGACGAGTAAATATGTAAAACATCAATTTGGAAGTCAACACAGCAGAAGAAAGACATCAATTCAATTCTAATAGTTCTCTCTCTCTCTCTCTCCTCTCTCTCTCTCTCTCCTCTCTCTCTCTCTCTCTCTCTCTCTCTCTCTCTCTCTCTCTCTCTCTCTCCATCAAAATATGGCTTTATCCAAGGTTCATGGTTTGTATTCTATAAACTTTTCCCTAAACAAAAAGTTGAAGGTTGATTTTATAACC
>NC_090737.1:96599893-96607393 GCF_036898095.1 Palaemon carinicauda | reverse complement strand
AGCATCACAATTTCTTGCACATACATTCACACTATCGTTGTAAAAGAACAACAGTACTTACAGGTATACTTTACCACAATTGCTGCTACAAATAATACTTCACACAACTAAACAGCGCTCTGTTACGTCACACATATAATGTATTTTGTTGTAATTGAAATAATTTCATTCATATTCATGCTTTTGGTGAAAAGAACAAATTCAATTTGACCAGACAATGTTAACAAAACTAAAGAACTAACGAACAGTTTGGACACACATTATTTCTGTAACAAAAGGCACTCCATATTGTAAGCACATTTACACCGTTAGGTCGTAGGTTGACCAGGGCATCAGCCACCCATTGAGATATTACTCCTAGAGAGTTATTGGGTCCTTAGACTGGTCAGAACTGGTCAGACAGTACGGCATTGGTTCATTTTCTCTGGTTACGGCTCATTTTCTTTTTGCCTACGGATGCACTGAATAGTCTGGCCTATTCCTTACATATTCTTCTCTCTCCTCATACATCTGACAACACTGACATTAGCAAACAATTCTTCCTTGGTCAAGAAGTTAACTTCTGCATTGCAATTATTCAGTGACTACTTTCCTCTTGGCAAGGGTAGAAGAGACTCTTTAGCAATGGTACGCAGCTCTTCTAGGAGAAGGACACTCCAAAATCAAACCACTGTTCTCTGGTCTATAGTGCCATAGCCTATGTACCATGACCTTTCACTGTCTTGTAGTAGAGTTCTCTTGCTTGAAGGTACACTCGGGCACACTATTCTATATTATTTCTCTTTCTCTTATTTTTTCTTTATTCATTATTATTTCTCTTCCTCTGTTTTTTAAGTTTTTATAGTTTATATATGAAATATTTATCTTAACGTTGTTACTGTGGTTGAAATATTTTAATTGTTAATTTCTTTTCTTGTAGTTTCCCTATCTCCTTTCTTCACTGAGCTATTTTCCCTGTTGGAGCCCTCGGGCTTATAGCATTCTGCTTTTCCAACTAGGGTTTGTAGCTTAGCAAGAAGTAATAATAATAATAATAATAATAATAATAATAATAATAATAATAATAATAATAATAATAGAGAAAACACATTGATTTCGATCGAACAACTTCATAGATCGGAAAGGAAAACTGGCCAAAAAACTGGCATTTAAAACTGAAAACCATCGATGTAGCTTCTGAGTCATTTTGGATATTTGCGGTTACATCGTAACACCTTGCAGGACTGATATATGTATCAATTTCAAGGATACAGAAGCGTAAGCTCCATCAGCGGAGAGGCAACCCTCAAATATTGCTAATCATAATCCTGGGATGAGGTTTGGCCCTAACGAAAACCACCGGATCAGAACGTGATGCGATGCCCATTATTATCCCTTTTTTTTTTTTTTTTTTTTTTTTTTTTTTGTCCTGGAATCATAGCGCGAAGCCGCAAAGCACGTGGTCAACACTCCAGAACAAGAATTGCCTTTGTAACTGGAGTTCTTTCGTTTCCACATCCTGTGTGAAAACCTAACAGATGAATCGTGATAAACCCGAATATGACTGTTAATAGTGGACCCACAAAGTGGAATTTGTTAAGCAGCTTTAAAAAATGTGAGCGATTGGAACAAGAAGTAGATCTGGGGAAAAACAATAAGAAAAAATTACAGCAACTAGAGCACTAGTAAAACTAACCCACTGAACAAGAAAAAAAAACATTATGATGATGTTTATCACATTACCAAAAACAATGCAGTTCTAAGAAAATTGAGAAAAGGGTTTAAAATTTTAAGATAACAAGGAACAAACCAAAGTTGGGAATCGTAAATACAACATGATCTCTTGCAGTAATGTAGTGAAAATTCAGAGAGATTGACATTGAACAATGCGTTATTATCACTCAGACAAAGATTACGAAATCTCGTCTATTACGGGAAATAAGAGGATGTAATGTGTATCAGTCCTTTTACCTCCTCCCACTCTTCGTTCTAACCTCTCATGTCCTCTTCCCCAAACCCTTCAAAGAGTTATTTTAGGAAATGTGATGAAGCAACGGAGAAGAGGGAGAATAAAAAGTCAAGAACAGACGAGGAAGATGGTGAGGGAGAAAGGAGGAAGAGGACGACAAGGGTAAGAGGAGGGAGAAACAAGAAGCGAATGGAAGGAGAAAAAACAAAAGAAGAAAAAATAACTAATAGGAGAATCAAAGGGAAAAGGAGGACAATGAAGACAAAAGGAAAAGATAAAAGAACAAACCATGACAGACATTAGAGAATACAAGTTATATAGAAGAGAGAGAGAGAGAGAGAGAGAGAGAGAGAGAGAGAGAGAGAGAGAGAGAGAGAGAGACTAGTTAACCATTAATCAGAAACAAGAAGAGAAAATGACGACAGACAAACAACTCAAGATGAATTCGTACAAAGTTTTACTGAGACTTGATATTTGTGGACCAACTGACGTCTCGTCAGGTTGAACATTAAAGTCGTAAAAAAGGAAATTGCCTTCAAGTTGAGAGAATTATTACCAGCGTGGTGCTTAAGAGAGCGATTTACGTTGATTGCCACCAAAAATAATGAAGGAATAACAGAAATATTTGGCAACCAGTTGAAACGCCATGGTTTCCGAGGATGTTACCCTGAAATTATTGCCTTTACAGATGTATACATACATACATGCATACAAATGCAGGTGAAATATAAGCAGGTATACATAATATTTTTGTTCATTATAGATCCTGAAAATAAAGCTATAGGTACATGTACACACACTTGCAGTGCGAGTTCTTTGTTCCGAGCTCTATCCTTCGCATAACACTTTCATATTAAATACTTGATCAACACATAAATGCACTTGGTGGAATCAACTTATCTCATCATCATCATCTCCTCCTACACCTATTGACACAAAGGGCCTCGGTTAGATTGCGTCAGTCGTCTCTATCTTGAGCTTTTAAACCAATACTTCTACTTCATGCTTCATAGTTCCCAGCCATGTAGGCCTGGGTCTTTCAACTCTTCTAGTGCCTTGTGGAGCACAGTTGAAAGTTTGGTAAAATAATCTCTCTTGGGGAGTGCGAAGAGCATGTACAAACCATCTTCATCTACCACTCATCATAATCTCATCCACATATGGCACTTAAGTAATCTATATTATAGTTTCATTTCTAATCATGTCCTGCCATTTAACACCCAATATTCTTCTGAGGGCTTTGTTCTCAAATCTACAAAATCTTTTGGATATTGTCTCATTGTCATACCACGACTTATGTCTATACAGTAACACTGATCTCACTTAACTGATGTATAATCTGATTTTTATGTAATTTCAGGCGATTTGATCTCCAAATTTTATTTAACCTAGTCACTGTCTGATTTTTTTTAATCTTTCATCAATCTCAAATTCTAAAGATCGTTTATTGGAGATCATAGTTCCTAAATATGTAAACGACAGCGTCGTCAGCATACTCTAGGTCAGCTAATTTCCTGTTACCAATCTAGTCCAATCCTTCTCCACCATCCCCAACTGTTCCATGCATTACAAACTTCACGAGGGGGATAAGCAGCATAGGTGACAGCACATTCCCTTTGGAGTACTCCGCTGTTTCACTGGCAATTAATTTGATAGGACTCCACTAACATTTACTTCGCACTTATTATGCTCATGAACAGACAATAAAATTTTCATATTTAAGAGGAATTCCACAATAACGCAGGACTCTCCTCAAAATTGGCCGGTGCACACTGTCAAAGGCTTTTTCATAGTCCACAAATGCCATCAAAAGTGAATTTCTATATTCTACGCATTGCTCTACCACATGCCTTAAAATGAAAATTTGGTAAGTACAACTTCTACCTTTTCTAAATCCTGCTTGTTCATCTCTCAGCTTTTCACCAATCTTTCTCTCTAGTCTCTTTAGAATGAGCATACTATATACTTTCATGACAACTGATAAGTGTGATGCCTCTGTAATGATTGCAATCGGTCAGATTTTTTTTTTTTTTTTTTTTTTTTTTTGCCATTTTCACCATCACTCCTAGCTCCAATTCATCAAGTTTTGTCTCTTCATACCACATTCTATAAAAATCTTTTAAGTATTCTGGGAGTCACTTAATTTTCTGCCAATATCATCGCGGCAGTTATTCCATTGTATCCAGGGGCTTCCCATCTTTAGAGCTTTTTTAATGATAGCTTCGACTTAAAACACACTGAATTCATTCATGGGCACATCGTCTTTCTCAGCTTCAGGTATATCAATCAAATCATTCCCTTCATATCTCCTATTCATAACCTCACTAAAGTGTTCCATCTAACGTTGCCTTTTTTCATCATCTGTTGCTATAATAGATCATAGATACATCTCTCTTTTTGATGGGTATTTGCTTCTTCTTCTTTGCCCCAGTAGAGATTTCATTAATAATCCTGAGTAATTTTTACACCATAGCCAATCCCTGAATTCATAGTTTTGTCAGCCTCATCTGCTCTCCGGTCTAAATATTCCCTCCTGTCATTCATGGCTTTTCTTTTGTCTTCAGTATTATGACTGAAATACTTCCTCGAAAACTTTCAACAATCAATTTCTGTCATTGTCTCCTTTTTATAGTATCCCAAGTATCATTTAATATCCATGGTTTTTTCCCTGTAACTGCATGTCCCAAAACTTCACTACCAACTGACTGACATTTGTTCTTAATATCGTACGATTCTTCGTTAATTGTCTGTTCTTCGTCTATTAAAGTCTCAGACGGCAAATCGATTTATGCAAAGCTTTCTCATTTCTATTGGGTGCTTTCAGTTTTAATTTCAGTGTGGCAATGAGGAGCAGGTGATCACTACCACTATCTTCACTTCTATAGCTCCTTACATTTCTCAGTCTTCCTTCTCTCTTTATTAATGGCGATGTGATCTATTTGATTTTTGTAATTGCTACATGGTGAAGTCCACGTATATTTGTGGATGTCATTGTGCTGGAAAAGAGTACCTTCAATAAGACTATTTATTGAACAAAATCTTAAAGTGTGTGCCCCATTTTCATTTGCAACTTCGCCAAGACCCTCAACACCATTACATTCTCTATACCTTTATTAATTCTTCGAACATCAGC
Source organism: Palaemon carinicauda (assembly GCF_036898095.1). Taxonomy (NCBI): domain Eukaryota; kingdom Metazoa; phylum Arthropoda; class Malacostraca; order Decapoda; family Palaemonidae; genus Palaemon; species Palaemon carinicauda. The sequence goes on along the minus strand of NC_090737.1, from coordinate 96,602,312 downwards.
ATTGAAGTAACCGATTACAATTTTCATATCTCTCACTGAGACCTACCCGGATAGATCCATCCTGTTAGTGATACTAGGCATGCAGTTAATTCTAATAGTCAGGCCTCCTCCACCATGAGACTCAATACTACCCAGTATTATTATTATTATTATTATTATTATTATTATTATTATTATTATTATTATTATTATTACTAGCCAAGCTACAACACTGGTTGGAAAAGCAAGATGCTATAAGCGAAAGGGCTCTAATAGGGAAAAATAGCCCAGTGAGGAAAGGAAATAAGGAAATAAATAAATGATGAGAATAAATTAACAATACATCATTCTAAAAACAGTAACGTCAAAACAGATATGTCCTATATAAACTATTAACAACCTCAAAAACAGATATGTCATGTATAAACTATAGGATGACTCATGTCAGCCGGGTCAACATAAAAACATTTACTCCAACTTTGAACTTTTGAAGTTCTACTGATTCAACTACCCGATTAGGAAGATCATTACACAACTTGGTAACAGCTGGAATAAAACTTCTAGAATATTGTGTAGTATTGAGCCTCATGATGGAGAAGGCCTGGCTATTAGAATTAACTGCTTGCCTAGTATTACGAACAGGATAGAATTGTCCAGGGAGATCTGAATGTAAAGGATGGTCAGAGTTATGAAAAATCTTATGCAACATGCATAATGAACTAATTGAACGACGGTGCCAAAGATTAATATCTAGATCAGGAATAAGAAATTTAATAGACCGTAAGTTAGAATGAAAGAATTAAAACACTTCTTCAGAATAGATTGATCACCGAAAATCTTGAAAGACTTTCTTAATAAGCAAACTTTTTGTGCAATTGAAGAAGACACAGACCTAATGTGTTTCTCAAAAGTAAATTTGCTGTCGAGAATCACACCTAAAATTTTAAGAGAGTCATAAAAATTTAAAGAAACATTATCAATACTGAGATCCGGATGTTGAGGAGCCACCGTCCTTGACCTACTTACAATCATACTTTGAGTTTTGTTAGGATTCAACTTCACACTCTAGAAGTTCTATTCCAGCCCTGACCAAGTTGTGAAATGATCTTCCTAATCGGATAGTTGAATTGGAAGAACTTCAAAAGTTCAAACTTGCAGCAAATATTTTTATGTTGAACATGCTGACATAAGTCTTTTTGTAGTTATATATAAAATATCTGTTTTGATGTTGTTACTTAAAATATTTTATTTCAATTGTTCATTATTTCTCATATCGTTTATTTATGTTCCTATTTCCTTTCCTCACTGGGCTATTTTTACCCTGTTGGGCTTATAGCATCTTGCTTTTCCAACTAGGGTAGTAGCTTAGCTAGTAATAATAATAATAATAATAATAATCTCATCTATTATACTCTGCAGTTCTTCATAGTATTCATCTTTCTTTTCTTCATGGGAATGAATACGTACAGTATATATATATATATATATATATATATATATATATATATATATATATATATATATATATATATATATATATATATTCTAACTATTTAGCCACCAATAGCTTTTGATATGAAATTCACTGTGCCTTAGCAAAAACACCCAGGATCTGAAATAAAAAAGATTATTGCTTCTGACCCGGCAAACGTATATACAATGAATAATTTCTTCCTTTTTCTGTATTCCCGAGGAGTAGTAATTACGAAATCAATAACTATTTATGGCATAATAGCTGAAAAATAAGAAAACGTGTTTTAGTGAAAAAATTATCAAATAAGCTTTTTTATCATAGTTATTATTGTTGTTGTTGTTGTTATTAGCTACAACTCTAATTGGAAAAGTGAGATGCTATAAGGCAAGGGCTCCATCAGGGTAAAATAAACAATGAGGGCAGGAAATAAATAAATTGCACGAGATGGAATGAACAATTGATATAAAATACATTAACATCAGTAGCAACGTTAAAATTGATCTGTCATATATAAACTATGAGAGACTTAGGTGCGCCTATTCAACATAAAAACTTTCGCTGTAAGTTTGAACTTCTGAACTACCACCGGTTCAACTGCCTTTTTAGTAAGATCTTTCCAAAATTTGGTCACACCTGGAATATAAATTCTAGAATATTGTGTAGTATTAAACCTTATGATGGAGAAGGCATGACTTAGAATTAATGGCATTACTAGTACTAAATAGAGGATGGTATAGTCTCGGTAGATCTTAATGCAAATGATGGTCAGAATTATAAAAAATCTTTTGCAACAGGCTTACTGAAATAACTGAACGACGGAGAGACGAGATTAATATCTAATTTATTAATAGGAAATTTAATAGACCGCAATTTCTTGTCCAACAAATTAAGATGAGTGTTAACAGTTGAAGACCAAACAGGACATAAATATTCGAATGGAAGAATTAAAACACTTCTTCAGAATAC